>NW_006204851.1:3435438-3436076 GCF_000334495.1 Tupaia belangeri chinensis
GCCTATGCTCCTTGACCTCTGCATATGGCCTTCCCCAGAGTATATAAGTACTAAAAAATCAAACCAAAACTAAAAACTAAAACTTTCATGTTGTGGCTATGTCATTGAAGCTGTGCCTGCTGTCTGACCCTTATGAGACTCAAGCTTGTGGACCCCTTACTGGTGTTTTTCTGTCTGGGCCTTTGGTAGCTGCTGGAAACAGAAGAGACTAGCTGAGTTGTTACAGAACAGTGAGTTTCTATAAAGTGTGAAAAAATAGGAGTGCTGATTTATTGCTTAAAACTAGTTAAGGCAACTGTGATAATTAACTTTCTTTGCTGACTTGTGTTATGGTGCTTAGTTGTCAAATGCCAGTCTAAATGTTGCTTTGAAGGTATTTTTCAGATGTGATTAACATTTAAATCAATAGAAAAGATAAAAACCATATGGTCATATAAATTGATGCAGAAAAAGCATTTGATAAGATACAACATCCCTTCATGATCAAGACTCTTGGCAAAATTGGCATACAAGGGTCATTTCTCAACACAATAAAAACTATCTATGAAAAACCCATAGCGAACATCATCCTCAATGGAGAAAAGCTGAAAGCTTTTCCACTAAAAACAGGTACAAGACAAGGATGTCCACTTTCTCCA
>NW_006204851.1:3437769-3458111 GCF_000334495.1 Tupaia belangeri chinensis
ATCTTTAAATATAAAAATATTTATATATTGATTTAAGTAAATGGATGGAGAGAGGTATACCATGCTTACACTAACCCAAAGGAAGTAAAAGTAACTATATTAATTTCAAACAGAGCAGACATTTTAGCAAGGAAAGTTACCAGAAATAAAGAGGGACATCATATAATAATAAAGAGAGAATTGCTCCAAAAAGTTAACAGAAATAAAGAGGGACATCATATAATAATAAAGAGATAATTGATCCAAAAAGACAAAAAAAAAACCATTTAAATCAATAGAATGTAGAGGAGATTACCCTTCATAATATGAATAGGTTTCATTTAATCAGTTAAAGTCTTAAGAGTAAAATCTGAAGTTCCCCAAAGTAAAAATAATTCTGTCTCAGACTATAGTATTCACTTTTACCTAAACTTCTAGCCAGTTAGCCTACTTTACAAATTTCAGACTTTCCAGCCATACAGTACTGTGAGTCAATGCCTTAAAATCAATCCCTCTCAGGACCAGCAGATGGCATAATGGTTATGTCACTGGACTCCCACATAGTCGACTATGGTTTGAGTCCTGGACCCAGTGGCTTAAAACTCAGACTGGGTATGTGTGCATGCATGCCCAAAATCCTGAGAAGAGAGTGGAGGAGGGGGAAGAGGAAAGATTGCAGCTTGGCCTTTGGGGGTGATATCTCGCTTTCTATCTGTCTCTGTGGCGAGCACACACAACCTATAACAAAAATCTCTAAAAAAAAAAAAATTTAAAAATCACTCTCTTTCATACATATATACTCAGAGATATCTCTATATCAAGAGACAGAAAACTTTCTCATGTGTGTGTGTGTACATGTATGTATACTCACAAACAAACGAGGGCTTCAAAAAGTTTTTAAAAAATATAAATAATGTACAAATTTATGTTGGTACAAAACAATTTTTAAATCCATGCAGTTATTTATTTTTATTTTCTTTTTGTCATAGGGTCATGCACTCACCAGAGAGAAACAGAGAGACAGTAAGTGAGAAATCACCCTTTATGAAGGATGGCCACACCACTGTCATTTCTCCTCTCAGATTTTATCATACATGCACATTACAGTGATTTCTGAGCCTCTGTGTCAAGGCCTTGAACCACTGTTAGCCATGTGAGAATCCAGCACCTTAACCATCATACCTGCTGGCCCCTCCATGCATAGTTTTTGCATAAAACACATTTTCCAAGAATGTTTTAAAGGAAATTATATATATGTATATATAAAACTGTTCCTGTTTTCTCTAGAGACTCCTGAATAATACAACTATTGAGTCATCAGAAAAGTCACAACATATTTTTCTTTATTTTGTACACAAAAATGTCATGACTTTTCCAACGACCTAGTATTTATCTCTTTTCACTCTGATTTCCCTCCATTGTATTTTCATGTTTGAGATTCAGAAAATACAAATTTGAATTGAAGATATATTTATTGTGTATTTAGGAAGATATATTTATGTGGTTTTTCAGTCAGTCCTGTTTATACGTCAATAAATCATTGCTAAACCATCCTGGTAAATGAACGGCTTCTAGAAATGCCTCTACTACTTGGGACCAGCAGGTGGCATAATGGCTACATCACTGGATGTAGTCAACCTTGGTACAAGTCCTGGACCAGGTGACTTAAACTCATGCCAGGAGCATGTGCATGTGCGCCCAAAATCCTAAGAGGAGAATGGAGGAGAAGGGATTGCAGCATGGCCATCCCCTTGAAGGGAAATTTCTTGCTTTCTGTCTCTCTGTCTCTATCTTTCCGGCCAGCACATGTGCCCTATAGCAAAAATCTCTCTTAAAGAAAAGAAATGCCTCTACTGATTACTTTGCTGATTTACCCAGCCTAATAAAAAGAGACAAAGATAGAAATTTTATCACTATATGAATGTGTCACACTGATACGTAGCCTAGTGATTAAGGGAGCCAGAGCCCATATGGCCAACTGTGGTTCAAATTCAGACCCAGCGTCTTGAAAAACATGTCAAGTGTGTATGTGTATACTTCTGTCTGTCTCTATCTGGTGAGCATATGCTCCCTCTGGTAATTGGGAAAAAAAAAAAAGAATGTCTTTTACAGTACTTTGCACAAAATGTATGTGGTACTGGAGGAAAAAGAATTAAAAGATATGGATGCAGAAGCTAATCTGTGGAAAATTTCTGCTATTATCTGATATACAAAATTACATGAAGGAAAAAACTTTTTATATATCTGAACTCATAATTTCTTTCTGTGGACATCACACTGCAAAACACAGTAAAAGAGAGATTTTGTCACAGAATGACCAGGAATCACTGCAAAGGCAAAAGAAACATGAGAAACCAAGGAAACATCTCTACCCTCAGGGAAAAGAGCAATCCTTCATCATCCACAGACAGTAGAGTAGAATGTGGATATGTCTGATAGACAACTCAAAATATTCATAGTGACAAAACTGAACGAGATGCAAGAGCTGAGAAACAATGAACTCCAGAAGATGCAAGAGAAAAGAAACAAGTTCCAGGAGGTGAGGAAGTTCTTACACGTTCTAAATGAGGAAATATACACCATAAAAAGAATCAAATGGAGCTGTTAGAGGTGAAGACTGCAATACAGGAAATCAAATCCTCCCTCGAAAGTATTAAAAGTAGATTAGTCCATGTAGAAGATTCATTCTCAGATGTGGAAGACAAAATCTCTGACCTAGAAAAAAACAACCAAAAAACTGAGAAAATAACCCCCTCAAAAATGAGAATACTATATGAGAAATACTAGAAACAATTAAGAGCCCAAATATCTACATAATCGGTATCCTAGGAGGTGAAGAAACTAATAAGGGCATTAATAAAACCTCAGGTTACTTATAAAGGTTACTCCATTATGGTAACATCAGACCTCTCATCAGAAACAATGCAATCAAGGAAAGAATGGGAAAAATGTATTTAATAAACTCCACAAGATGCCAGAGAAGAGAGACAATGAACTCTAGGAGATGAGGAAGTCCTTCCATGATTTGAAAGAAGAAATAGACACCATTAAAACAAAACTCAAATGGAATTGTTAGAGATGAAGGTTGTAATACAGGGAATCAAAACTTCCCTTGAAATTATTAAAAGCAGAATAAACCATGAAGAAACTCAAATCTCAGAAACAGAAGAAAAAACTTCTGACTTGGAAAAATTACCAAAAAGACTGAGAAAATAACCAAAAAAAAAGAAAAAGAGGATAATATATGAGAAATACTAAACACCATTAAGCAGCAAAACTTCCACCTTGGTATCCCAGAAGGTGAAGAAACTAATAAGGGTATTGATAATCTATTTCATGAAATCCTGGAAGAAAACTTCCCAAACCTAGAGAAGCATTCAATGATTCAGACCTAAGAAATACAAAGGACCCTAAATAGAATCAACCCAAGAAGATTGTCTCCAAGTCACATCATGACTAGATTGGCCAAAACCACAGACAAAGACAAGATACTATAACTGACAAGAAAATAAACAGTTCCTCTGTTCCAACAGGGGAACATCAAGTTAGTTACAAAGGTTATCCAATCAGGCTAACATCAGATCTCTCATCAGAAACAATGTAAATATTTTCTCAAAAATATTTAAACCGATACTGTTTCTGTTGTTATAGAGTCATAAACAAAATTATACAAAATTATAAGAAATATTTAGAACATAATCTTTAAAATTCAGTATTCTGAAATTTTGAAATTTTTTATTAACTGTCAAGTGCTATGGAGTATGAGTGAAAACTTTGTGTATCTAAAGTAAATGTGAAAAAATGTAAAAATAAATAAATAAATGGAAAAAGAAAACAAAAAGAAACAATGCAAGCAAGGAAATAATGAGAAGATATATTCAAAGAGTTAAAAGAAATACAGTTTCAGCCCAGAATACTATATGTGGCAAGATTTTCCTTCATGAAGAAACTCCTTTTTATAAATCTGAACTCGAACTCTCTTTCTGTGGATACCATGTTGCAAAACACAGTAGAGAACAGATTTTGTCACAGAATTACCCTACAGTAAAGGGAAACCCATGATTTTAAAGTAATAGAATCCTTCTCTAAGCAATTAGGGAAAAGTGAATTCACTACCAAACGGCTAAAATTCAAAGAGAGACTGCGGAGTGAGCAGCAGGGAGAAGGACAGAGCTGCAGAAGAGAATGTGGCTTCTCTCTTCCCACAAGTCTCTAAACTCTTGGCAGAAGAGAATCCCTGCAGCTCTGCTTAGGTGCACCTATTCCCTAGAAACTGTGAAGCCTTTATAATATCCAGTCCCAAAGTCAAAAGTGCAGGTTGCATGGTGAGCATAAGGGAAATGGAACTGCAGAGTGATTGTTGATCACCTCCTCCCACACACCTCAGAAAGCTCAGAATTAACTCCCAGAAATTAGGGAGACACGTATAATCTGACAGATAACCAGAAACCACCACAGAAGCACAAGAAATATGAGAAAACAAGAAAATACCTCTCCCCTAAGGGAAAAGAACAATCCTTCATCATCCAGACAGTATGGTGGAACTCATGGAAGTGTTTGATAGAGAATTCAAAGTATTCATAGTGACAAAACTAAACAAGATGCCAGAGCTGAAAGACAATGAACTCCAGAAGATGCAGGAGAAAAGAAACAACAAGTTCCAGGAGGTGAAGAAATTCTTTCATGATCTGAAAGAGGAAATGCATACCATAAAAAAATAATCAAATGTGACTGTTAGAGATGAAGGCTGCAATACAGGAAATTGAATCCTCCCTCAAAAGTATTAAAAGTAAATTAGTCCATGCAGAAGATTCATTCTCACATGTTGAAGGCAAGAACCTCTGACCAAAAAAAAAAAAAAACAAAAAACCCTGAAAAAATAACCCCCTCAAAAATGAGAATACTATACGAGAAAACCTAGATACCATTAAGCGCCCAAATACCCGCATAGTCAGTATCCTAGGAGGTGAAGAAACTAATAAGGGCATTGATAATCTATTCCATGAAATCCTGGAAGAAAACTTTGAAAATCCAGAGAGGCATTCAAATATCCCAATCCAAGAAATACAAAGGACCCCTCATAGAATCAATTCAAGAAGATCTTCTCCAACACACATCATAGCCAGAATGGCCAAATCTACAAAGACAAGATACTAAAATTGGCAAGAGGGAAACCTCAGGTTACTTATAAAGGTTATCCCATCAGGGTAAAATCAGACCTCTAATCAGAAGCAATGCAAGCAAGGAAAGAATGGGAAAATGTATTTAAAGAGTTCATTGAAAACCAATTTCAACCAAGAATACTATTCCTGGTAAGACTATCCTTCATATGGAAAGAAAAGATAAAAAACATTCTTAGATAAACAAAACCTAAAAGAATTGACCAATATCAGACCAGTGCTGCAAGAAGTTCTAAAAGGAGTGCTTTACCAGGAAAACTAAAGTCACACATACAGAAATAAGAAAACAAAAAGCAACCAAGAAAATGACCAACTTAATGCTAGGGACAAGAAACATCAACAATAACATTGAATGTTAACTCCCAGGATTTAAACACAAAGATCGGACCACATTAATACTGCAGATTCAACAGAAGAGAGATTAATTACATAAAACTGAACTGGGGAAATAGAATTTTATGACTTTTGAATAACACATTACTGATATTTTTACTGTGTTTTGTTTTCCCAATTTAGGAATTTTGCTTTCTTTTGAGCTGTTGATAGGTTGAACAATTTGTTAAAATGTGTTTTTTTCTTTATCTTTACTTGTTTCTGCTCAGCAGCACTCACAGTTTAAGACACCTCCCTTGTTTGCACCCATTTGTCCTCTATGATGAATTAAATGAAAATTATCATAGACTAATGACTCAAAAGAAATTTAAACTTTCTTGCCTTTCCTTCTGTTATGATTTCCTCAGATTTTTTTGCAAAATTTATTCTTATGGATCTGCTTCTTTGGAAAATGGCATGCATAGTGGGAGAATGAAGCAGGAATAGCTAAGATGAGAGAATAAAATACAGATAGAACAAGTAAAAAAATTGTGACTTAATAAATTGATCTGCAAGTCTGTAAAATATCTTCAGTATATTCAGATTTTAAGATGACTTTTATCTGTACCACATAGCTAGTTTTGGATCCACATGAAAGAATTCATGACCTCAGAGGCAGTATCTAGTCTCATGAAATCAGGGCATATAAGAGCCAGAAGGGACATTACAGATCATAATCCAGGGACTTCATATTACAGAATGGTCACTGGACTTAACTGATCAGCCAAGATCACAAGTCTGGTTGTGGTTACCACAAGGACTTTAAACCATGTAAATCTGTAATGAAAGTAACCAACAGTATCCCTATTTGATCAGTGCAGTAAATCCAACCACTTAGAGTCATATCTGGGGAGAAGTGTAGGCAGTCATTTCACCACGGGTACTGAGGGTGACTGAAGAAAATAAAATGGCTTACCACCAAAGTAAAGACGTGCAAGGAGAGAAGTACCCAGACTAGACTTAGCTATTTGACCATATGCAGTTAGGAGTCTATTATGCATCAGAGGAGCTGAATAAAGGAAGGAATATAAGACAGATGCCTGGAAATCCTCGGCCCATATTTCTCAAAGTATGTTCTTAGAAGGAGCTACATCAAGTATCTCCTGGGAAGCTTGTTAAAATGCAAATTCCTGGGTTTTACTCTAGAACTTCAGCATAAGTATGTCTGAAGGCAAGGCCAGGAATTGGGAATACAATAAATACCTGAGGTGATCCCAAGACCTGATTTGGAGAGGCCTTTAAGAGAAGCTGCTCTGGGTTAATAACAGAGAAAATAACAAAGTCATCTCAGTAGTGTCCTTCGAACATAAAAGCAAGAAGATACTCAGGACAAGAAATAATAAAGATTCTGAAAGAATTAGCATAAAGATCTTTGCATCCTAATTTTAAATTTGTGGACTATAAAGCTTTGAGTTAGTTGCTCTAATTCTTGTGACCCCATTTCATTCACATAGCGAGAAGCTCTAAAAAGATATATTTTTTAAGACATGTCACTATTATCCTGTCTCTGCCACCATTCTGGGACAACAGGTGGATGCCACTGTGCCTGGATATATCTCTTTTCAAGGTTACTTGTTGTGAGAGAGAGAGAGAAAGAGAAAGAGGTACCCCTGACAGGGTCTCACCATGCCATGTTATGCCCAGCCTCCAGTCAGCCAGGAGCATGGCTAGCACCAACATGTTCATGTTGAGCTGGGATGTGAACTCAGTGCCTTCCCATATGACTTCTATTGCACAGTAGCACTCTACTGTCTATTCTACCACAGATAGGTCCAGATCTTTATCTTTTTAATTATTTATTTTATGTCTGAGATAGAAAGACAGACAGGTACCTTTGAAAGGGTCTCACTGCACCATGTTTCCTCCTCCCAGCCTTCCAGCCAACCAGGGCCATGAGTGTGCCCAGTTCATCCAGGTTGATCTGAGCCTTCCCATATGGATCTAGTGTCTCACAGAGACACCTTATTGCCCGCAGGTGGGTCCAAGCTCTTTTTTAGACATAGTCTCGCTGTTTGCCCAGGCCAGCTTTGAACTTGTGATTCTCATGCCTCAGCCTCCTGAAGTTGCTGGAATTACAGACACACACCACTACTTCAGGCACTTAGGTTGGACTGAAAATCAAACCTGGGCATCCCTGTGGTCCCAGTCTGCAAGCACAGAATCTTAGCAGTGTGCACCACTGTAGCTAGGCCCTTTTGAAAGACTTAAAGGAGAATCACATGATATGAATTATATTTATTGCTGACTGGAAACGAGAGTGAAAAAGTGGAACAAGGGTTGTCATGGCAGATCAGTTAATAGGCTATTGAAATAGTCCAGGTAGAGGATAGCAGTAGCTTAGAATAGGTTGATGGCAGTAGGGTTGGAAAGAAGTGAATGGGTTTTGAGATTTATTTTGATAGGATAAGCAATCGATTGGATATCAACTATAATGAAGAGGTAGGTGTCAAAGATGTCTCATGAGTTTCTCACTTGTGAGGAATTGTTGAAGTTTTAGGGAGTATAAATGAATTAGAAGTCCAGGTGATTGGGCCTGATCAGGGAGGTGTGGACTAAAGGGCTAGGAAAAAAGGGCATCATCAAAGGACTTGGTATTTCTCTGAAGTCAAAGGGTAGGTAGAGTCAGAAAAGGAGAACTGGTAGGATAGGAGACTGACCAGAGTAGGGCACTGGTAGACATGATGTCCACAATCATGTTGAATGATGACCAGCTCTTGCTTGGTCCTGAGCACAGCTGGAGCAGAGCACGTGGAGACCAGTGGGAGTAGACAGGCCTAGGAGCTGACAGGTCAGAAAGCTGGGTGTACTGTTTGGGGCTGGAGAGACAATTGGGTCCAGGGGCCAAAATCACCTGTGCAAGTGACCAAATCACTGGATAAATATAAACAAACAACGTCTGGATAACAGGAACATTAAAGAAGACAAAGCTTTTTAAATGAATAGTATTAAGAATAATGACTGGAACCTGCATTGGAGAGCCTTTAAAGAATATATCCTTCCCTGAGTGGTTATTTGCATAAGTTCAATAATACCTTTTGCCTTGAATCAGGAATTGGAAATACTCGTGGGACCAGCAATTGATGTAATGGCTATGTCACTGGACTCCCATGTAGTCGACCATGGTTCAAGTCGGCCATCCCCCAGGGGGTGATTTCTCAATTTCTGTCTCTCTGTCTCTGTCTTTCTGACAAGCTCATGCGTCCTATAGCAAAAACCTCTCCAAAAAACAAAAACAAAAACAAAAACAAACAAACAAAAAAAAAAAAACAAAAGAAAGAATGAAAAAGAAAGAAGTAGGAAGTACTCATTATTGGACAGGGCTTTGACTGGAATATCATATCTGAAGATTAAACCAGAAAACTATGGAGCTAAGGTAAATCTCAAGTAAGCTAATGAAAGCTCTTGCAAAGATAGCATGGCACCATGAATGGTTATGCCTGGCAGAGAGGATTAGAGAATCTATAGGAAAGAATTCGTACCATAAAATAACCTGGACTTTTCCAGTCATGCATTGTAATCTGTATAGATTGCAAAAGAGCAGCCACAACCGGAGGATTACCTTGAAGAAGACTTTGAAGGAAGAAAAAGAGACTGAACTTTGCTAGCAGATGGTAAACCACAAAATACTTGGTAGGCAGGGCTGAATTGAGAAGGTTCATGTGTGAATTGTGTGCTGGGTGTTTACTTTTCAACAGTCTGAGTAGTTGACATGTAAATATTTTCTCAAAAATATTTAAAACCATATTGTCTCTATTATAGAGTCATAAACAAAATTATAACAAATATTTTGAACATTATCCTTAAATTCAGTTTCTTAAAATTTTTAAAGTTGTTTATTAACTGTTAAGAACTATGGAATATGGGAAATATTAGACAAGAAGCCATTTTAAAGCTGAGGTGTGTCCTGGTGTGTTCAGCAAAGCAATGCTCTAGGCTACAGCTCCTAGACTCCAGAAATATTCAGAAAAGGTAGGGTGACCTCCATCTTTTCTCTGTCTCTGACTGTCTATCTCTCTGTCTGTCTTGCACTCTCTCTCTCTCTCTAAATTTTAAACTTTTTAACCACATCTCCTCACCTTGGGCCTTTTCTTTCACTTGCTAATTCCAGAAGCCATTTTAAAGCTGAGGTGTGTCCTAGCATACTCGCACGGTGTGGTTTTCACTTTTTATGTGTAAAAAGTTTTTCTTCTTCTTTTTGGGAGTATTTTTCTAGTTTTTCTTTTCTTTTTTACTTATTTTTTTTATCCTTACTTTCCCACTCTAACCTTCACTCTCCACACACTGAATGTCTAGATAGGCCTGGGTGTATAGTACCCAAGCACCTGAATACTTTTAGAATCATTGAAATCCTCACTTCTTATTGAATCTCCTGCTTTAATGAATAAATTTTTAAAAATAAATCTAAACTTTTAATCTTTCTGTGGATACCACATTGCGAAGCTCAGCAGAGGATAGATTTTGTCACAGAATGACCAGAAACAACCACAGAGGCACAAGAAACATGAGAAATCAAGAAATTATCTCTCACCTAAGGGAAAAGAACAATCCCTCATCATCCACAGACAGTACAGTAGATCTCATGGAAATGTCTGAGAGAGAATACAGAATATTCATAGTGACAAAACTAAACAAAATGCAAGAGCTGAGAGATAATGAACTCCAGAAGATGCAGGAGAAAAGAGACAATGAGTTCCAGGAGGTGTTGAAGTTCTTCCATAACCTGAAAGAGGAAATACACCTGATAAAAAAGAATCAAATGGAGCTATTAGAGATGAAGGATGCCATTCAGGAAATTAAAACCTCTCTCCAAAGTGTTAAAAGGAGATTAGTCCATGCAGAAAATCAAATCTTGTATGTTGAAGGCAAAACCTCTGATCTAGGAAAAAAAAAAACCAAAAACTGAAAAAATAACCAAAAACAAACGAGAATACTATACAAGAAATACTAGATACCATTAAGCGCCAAACATCTGGATAATCAGTATCCCAGAAGGTGAGGAAATTAATAAGGGCATTGATAATCTATTCCATGAAATCTTGGAAGAAAACTTTCCAAATCTAGAGAGGCATGCAAATATTATAGATCCAAGAAATTCAAAGGACCCCTAATAGAATCAACCCAAGAAGATCTTCTTCAGTGCACATCATAGCCAGATTGGCCAAATCTGCAAAGACAGTATACCAAAATGGGCAAGAGAGAAATGTCAGGTTACTTATAAAGATTATCCAATCATGGGACTAGCAGTTAGCGTAATGGCTATGTCGCTGGACACCCATGTAGTTGACCATGGTTCGAGTCCCGAACCCGGTGGCTTAAAACTCACACCGGGTGTGTTCGTGTGTGTGCCCAAGATCCCCAGAGGAGAATGGGGGAGAAGGGATTGTGGCATGGCCATCCCCGCTGAGGGGTGATTTCTCGCTTTCTATCTCTCTGTCTCTGTCTTTCTGGCAAGCACACACGCCCTATAGCAAAAAACAAAACAAAACAAAACAAAACAAAACAAAAAAAAACAAAAAGACAACGTCTCAAAAAAAAAAGATTATCCAATCAGGTTAACCTCAGACCTCTCATCAGAGACAATGCAAGCAAGGAAAGAATGAGAAAATATATTCAAAGTGTTAAGTGAAAATCAGTTTCAAACAAGAATACTATACCTGGCAAGTTTATCTTTCATATGGAAAGAAAGGTTAAAAACATTCTCAGATAAACAAGACCTGGAAAAATTTGCCAATAGTAGACCGATTCTTCAAGAAGTTCTAAAAGGAGTGCTATACCAGGAAAACTAAAGACACATACAGAAATAAGAGAACAAAAGGCAACCAAGAAAATGACAAATTTCATACTAGGGACAAGAAATATCAATAATAATGTTGAATGTTAACTCCCAGGATTTAAACGGAAAGATTAGACCACAGTAACACTGCACATTCAACAGAATAGTTTTTGAACATAGACTGAAATCATTAAATAGAATTTTATGACTTTTGAGTAAATCATTACTGATTTCTTTTTTTTACTATGCTTTGTTTTCAAAATTTAAACATTTTACTTTCTTTTGAGTTGTTGATAGGTTCAGCAATCTGTTAAAATATTTTCCTTGTTTGTTTTTTTTAAAATGGAAACAACCTTTTCTTCCTTCCTGACCCCTCTTGAATTGGAAATATTTAGGAGTATTCTTATTTTTTGGCAGAAGGATTATTTGCATAAGTTCAGTAATGCTTGTTGCATTGAATCAGAAATTGGAAATACTCATTATTGGACAGGGCTTTGATGGGAATGTCGTACCTGAAGATTAACTTGTTTGCTGGACATTTGCTTTTCAACAATTTGAGTAGTTGACATGTAAATATTTTCTCAAAACTATTTAAAACCATATTGTCTCTGTTGTTACAGAGTCACAAACAAAATTCTACAAAATTATAAGAAATGTTTTGAACATTATCTTTAAAATTCAGTAGTTTGAAATTTTGAAAGTTGTTTATTAACTGTCAAGAACTATGGAGTATGAGCAAAAATTTTTTGATATATAAAGTAAATGTTAGTGGAAAAATGTAAAAATAAATAAATAAATGGAAAAAAACTATGGAGTATGAGCAAAATTTTTTTATATGTAAAGTATATGTTTGTGGGAAAATGTATAAATAAATAAGTAAATGTGAAAAAAGATAAATATAAAAGAAAATATTACGCCTTTTGGTAGGTGAGTTATGAGAGAATGAATCTGTTTTTGAGACCATATGTTTCCACTTAATACAGACATTCTTGGATCATATGAAGAATTTTAAGTGGCAAAGCATAAACATGCTATTTTTGTTCAGTTGGTAATATATTTTGGTTCCAGGTATAGCACTTTATATTTTTCATTATTAAAAATTTCATCTTTATGCTTAAATATTTATGTATAAGATGCTATGATGTCTGGAATAGTCTTCAGAATAATATAAATTAGGTTGGATGGTAAATGGAGTATATGAGCCATGCATTGATAATTGTTGAAGACCAGTAATGAGTACATGGAGTTGCCCTAGCTATTCTGTTTTGGTGTATGTTTGCTTTTTCCTTAACAAAAATCTAAAGAAACTATTTTATCTTTATTGTTTTGACTGGCATCAGTGAGGGTCTCCTAGTCCCTCTCCATAAGATCCACAGGGAGGGACCAGCAGTTAGCATAACGGCTATGTCACTGGATTCCCATGTAGTCGACCACGGTTCCAGTCCTGGACCTGGTGGCTTAAAACTCACGCCGGGCACGTGTGCGTGTGTGCCCAAGATCCCGAGAGGAGAATGGAAGACAAGGGATTGCGGCATGGCCATCCCCGCTGGGGGGTGATTTCTCGCTTTCTGTCTCTCTGTCTCTCTCTGTCTGGCGAGCACAAGCGCCCTATAAGCAAAAACCTCTCCAAAAAAAGAAAAAAAGGAAAAAAGAAAGAAGATCCACAGGGACAGGTATTTATCCCTATTTTATTTAAAAACTTCTCTGATCCTGTTAAGGAACTTGCCCACACATAAACATGTTTAGTGGCATTCATGGTACTAGAATTCCATGCTCATCCTGGTAGATGGATACATTCCACTACCTGATTGAATTTGTGTTTCCAGTAGGGGGAAACTTAACAGATCAGAGCAGTTCTCTAGGGTCTTGGATCTTGGAAGCAGTCTTAATTTGATGGTCTGACAGTGAGATTACATTTGCACATCCTTTTCTCCATTTGTTGTACCTTTATCCCATCAACAGATTGTGTTAGACTTCTTTCAAAACCCAATTAAGCTCTTCCTGACTTTGTCTATGCTATCTCAACAGTCCCTTTCTTGTACTAGTTCTGTATCTTTTTATTTTCCTTAGGATATGTTTATTTGTTCGAGAGAGAGAGAGAGAGAGAGAGAGAGAGAGAGAGAAAGGACCCTCCATGGTAGATGGTCCTGACACAATCCCTTCCCCATTTCTCTCTCCTTTTGGGATTTTGGGCATGCACATACATGCTCCTAATATGTTTCTCAAGCTACTAGGTCCCGGATGTAAACCACACAGTTGGCCATGTAGAACCCAGCAGCCTTAACCACCATACCATCAGCTGGCCTAGTTCTATATCCAGATTGTATGTGTGTTGTTTCCTAGAATAAACTAGAATCATGGAGTGTATTTTTTTTTTCAAATTTTACATGCAGGGCCTTTTACACGATGACAACATCTAATAAATTCAACAACTCACATATGCCTGAATCCATTAGTAGAGGAGACTTGTAAATTAAAATACATGGGGGCCAAAATAAATATCCTGGCCTTGGCCACTTTGTACATCTAAGGTGTATTTGGAATGTGGGATGAAATTGTGATGGTGTGGAGATAATTTTTCTTCTTGTTAACTAAGTCCTGTCACTCAAGGCTCTTCATCTAAATTTCAGGGCAACTGCTAGACAGTATAGAAAGTGTTTTAAGGCCAAGCCGTTGACATTTTCCCTTCCAGTGACAAGCTTCCTGCATTATATGTTGGAAATGGAGGTAGAAAACACAACATGTTTTTTTTGCATCTGTGTAACTCGTGGGCTATACAGATAGTTTATCTCGTTAGAGAAGGCACACACAGGAACAGAGATGAAGTGTCAGATATCAAGTCAGTTATTTTACTGGACATATCTAGAAATGTTCCTACAATGTTATCTCATACATTTTTGAAGGAACCCTTGCATTTTCTTCCCACAATTGACTGCTCATTAAGAACTGGGCCAAGTGAAATTATATGAGCTTATTTTGGTGCAAAAAAATTTGAAAGCCATACATAGTTTTTGCATAATGCATGTTTTCTATTAACTTTTTAAAGACACCCCTCATATATTCCGAAAGGAATGCTTTGCGAAGCTTGTAAAAAAGTGGTTAACCTAATGCCATCTTCTCTGAAAAAGGTATGGACTTTCATTCACAGTTTTCAAAGGACTCATCATAAATATGGAGGGAATAATGCTCAATTTAGAAAAAATCAAATTTGTGGGCCAGCAGGTAGAATGGAATTTAATGTGGCTGGATCCCACATAGTTGCATTCCCACATGGACAACTGTGCAGTTCAAGTCCTGGATCTGGAAACTTGAAAAACACACTGGGGGTCCAGCAGTTAGCATAATGGCTATGTCGCTGGCCTCCCACGTAGTCAACCGCAGTTCGCGTCCCGGACCCAGTGGCTTAAACTCACGCCAGGTGCATGTGCATGTGTGCCCAAGATCCCGAGAGGAGAATGGAGGAGAAGGGATTGCGGCATGGTCATCCCCCCTGGGGGGTGATTTCTCGCTTTGTATCTCTCCATCTCTCTCTGTCTGGTGAGCGCATGCGCCTTATAGCAAAAAAAAAAAAAAAAAAAAAAAACACCCTCTCCAAAAAAAGAAAAACATACTGGGCACATGTGCACGCCTGCCCAAAATCTGACAGGAGAATGGAGGAGAAGGGACTGTGATATGGTCATGGGTAGTGATTTATCATTTTTCCCCTCTGTCTTTCCAGCAAGTGCACATGCCCTATAGCATGTGAACATGCACACATGCACACACACACAAAATCAGATCTCCAGTCAAATGAACTCTATCCTCTGGCCCTATCCCTTTTCCAACACCTGTCAAGGAAATTTCACCTTGAAAATAGGTGTGTAATTTTGAAGTCCTTTGGATCCTTTCCTTACCAGTCAGGTTTGGAATTCACTGGTAAAAAGGAGGCACAGAAAGGGCAGTTGTAAAGTCAGCCTTAACATTTTCAGTAAAGAGCCAACTTGTTTGTGGTTTTGATTTGCTTTTAATAACAAGTTCCATGAACTAAAACTGATGAATTGGCATAAGAACAAGAGTACAAAAGGAGTACTCAACTAAAACTGCTGGATTGGCATAAGAACAAGAGTACAAAAGGAGTATCAAGGGGCCTTCTGAAATGCTAACCAATAGATGAATTCCCTTTTTTGGGTGGCCATCATTTTATCCCTTGGGACCAGGAGATAAAAAGATGCAAAGCTTTTAATATATGCTGCCTGACTATATAAAGAGACCGATTAGAGCATGTGGCCTGTGGCATTGTCTTAATACTTTATAATCTATAATCACATTCCATACTTCAAGCAAATGCAAATTCTGCTGCACATTGCCCTTGAAAGGCAATTTTTTTGCATAGTGAATTGAAAGTAATCACTGATACAGCACAAATAAAGCTTCTGTCGGGTAAACACCAAAGCATTTTCCACACGGTACTGCATTTTAAAATAGCTAACTTTATTGTCACTGAAAAGATAGGCACAAAGTGGATTTAAACCTGCTTAACTTTATTTGAACTAGCTCAGTTGATTACAGAATGGGGTCATAATCATTATGGGACCACATACATTTTAAATCAAAGATGATTCTTCTCTAGCCATCTGCCAACCCCAGCTATCCATTTTACAAACACATGCTATTAATCACAAGGGAAGCCAGAAGGAGGTTTGATGGCTCAATGTAATCCATCGTTGAAACCGGAAATAAAATAAACAAACTCCCAACACTTGTCATACTGATGATGGATGACACTTGGAAGATATATTTCCAAGGATGGTGGTGGGCTGAAATTAGTGGCAATTAGCCTGCAGCTGATGCCCTCCTTGAAAACATTTTCAGTAAGAATGCACACATTTTAAGTAACATGTTCCATGTGAATGAACAATCAAGATAACAAGAGATTGTATGGCTAACAGACATGAGAATATAATTTATCAGCATTAGTGCATATGTATACACCTTAAGCTGCCACAATACAAGTATTTAGGCTCTTTATTAAAAACAGTTTGCACAATCAATTTGTTCATTTCCCAACTGTTACACCCACCTGACAGTGAACCAACAAAAAGAGAACATGACAAGCCTGTCTGTATGTTTCCTGTGGCAGATGATGGCAGATAGTTCAGGTTCCTGTAATCCTGTTAACCTGATGCTCAAAAGCAGCATTGAAAGTAAATCCTTCATTCAAATAATAATCAAGATACATGATTTTAAAATAAAGCTTAAGCTACTTTTAATTAAAAAATTAATAAGAGTTTTCTATCAAGTAAAGTTTGTTCTAATGAAGTTTTTCTGTACATGGGATATTGGGGTACAACTGAATTAGAAGGTCCCCAGAGGCCACCAGGCAGTACAAGTTAAGACAAGGTCACTCTCCTGTCTTGAGGTGCCAATAAAATGCATAGATAGGTGGGAGTCCAGAAAGATCCCCCAAACATTGTATCCACACAATTGTGAAAAAGTGGCTAACTTGAGATTTCTCCCACAAACCTGAATTTTTAACATGACATCTAGTAGAGATGTTCTGAAAAGGCAGAATCTATCTTCTCCGTAAACATAATACACTGACATGGTCTTCTTCCATCTCCTAGATGTACACTGTTATTTTAGCAAATTACCAGGCATTGAAAATTGAGCAGAGACAAATTATCTCTGGTGTGAGAGGGCAGAGATGTTCTGGAAAGTTCAAAATAGTACTTAGTCAAGAACTTCCTCTGTTCCCCAAAACACATGGATCTTGAGATGGCTGCCACACAATGTGGAATGTACGACATTTGTCACCTTACAGAATGTAATAAAAATCATGGCTCCCAGACCCAGCAAAATTTCTGGCAATGTGTGATAACCATGAAAGAAGTAGATGAAAGGTTTATTTTAATTTAGTTATTTGGCTAGAAAGCAGCTCCCCTGAAGTTTGCTACTTACTGCTTCTACTATTTGAAGTTTCTTTTTTCTCCTTATTACTAAAAGGAAAAATGAATGAGTATTAACACAACTTTACTTTAAATTTCTATTTGGGATTCTCATTATAACTGAGGACTAATGTGGATTATCATTTCATTATAGAAAATGTGAAAAGATTGACTAGAAATCATGTCATACTCCCTCTAGTCTCTCCACATACACCTGGGCACACGCACAAAAAAAATTCCTTTGGGTGATAATTAGGAACTTAGTAAGTATTTAACTACTGTTAAACACACCATTCCTATACTCACAAAGCAACCTGTGGGATTATCTGAGACACCCAACCTCACAGTGAGAAATGAAGTGGAGTTGACTTCTTAGGAGGATGTTTCATGTGACTCAGTGTTGAAATGCGGGGTCAAGAAAATGAAACCTTGCACAAGGCACTATAGGAAGGGCAAGATAGAAATTCAGAACCCTGAACAAACTACTGAAGCCAAGGACATTTTAGAAAATAAATATACCCTAGACTGTGAAAATGTCTTTTCTTACAATAGGCTTGTTCAAATACATATAAAGGTTTTCCAGAATAAGCATGGTATTGGAAGAGTGGCCAGCTGTGCTGTGTGATCTTGAAAACGTCACTAAATCTCTGCAGGTCTCAGATTCCTAGTCACTCAAACAAGGGGGTAGGGTTAGATTGCTCAAGTTCCTTCCCACCACTATGGCTCAGGAAGTAATATATCAGGCCTAGTCTTCTATTAACCTGGTTTCTAACTAACACATTCCCAAACCTTTACCACCCACCCTTGCCTAACACCCCCACCCCCTTCATCCTACTATACCCCTGAAAACTGATCTTAATGCCACTGTAGACTTGTCATCTTAATGAAGGGCAGAGAGGTGACACAGGGCAGGCACCCATGGGAATTAGCTTCTCCCTGTGTCCTCAGAGGCAGCCCCAAGACAAGGCTTTGTGCCATCGCCTCTTTTGGCTCCTGCTTACATGTACATTTCCCACTGCTTCCCAAAGATATTCCAAGATGGAGTCACTAGCAGCGAGAAGAGGTAGTTGAGGATACTATCTTCTGCAATCACCTCTCCCCTGACTGCAGCACAGTACTTTGGACTTTTGATTTTATTCCCTTGGAGGTGATAGTCAAATACTCCTTTAAGACATATGCTAAGAATTTGGGAAAATGAAATGAGTTATTTCAAAGTGGTCACAGAAATCCAAAGCATTCAAACCTGTCAAGAGAAATATTTCTTCACTTTGCAAATGATTGGCAATTCGAGACTGGTGATCTGGTCAGTGAAATCTGTGCCATAGAAGAAATAAACACAAAGCCAATATTGTTTTTCTAAAAGGCAAGGGAGCTGAGTTCATGGCCACACAGAGATCACAAATGTCTGTACACAGTGTCTCATACAACTCTACATCAAGGCCTCTGATACCTAACTCCCAGAGAGGAAGTTATGCATCACTCAGTTAATGTACTCTCCTAGCATCTGAAAGCAATATATTAATTATCCAAATGCATAAATTACTCCAGAGTATACATATGAATGTATGAACCTCCAAGAGGGAACCAAAGGACTCCACTTCCAAAGCTCCACTGAAATGAAGATAAATGCAAACCCTGGGGCAGAAGAGCTGGGAAATCGAGAAGGAGAATAAGCTCCAGTGCCCATCTGCACCTTGATACTCTTGCTTTTCTCCAGCTTACATATCTCATTGCTCCTAAAACTACTCCTACTCCCTTTCATGAGCCTGAGGTGAGAGCTTTCTCTGGCTGCTATCTAGATGATAACTATATAAAACAGCAAACACTCAAATTCTTTCCAGCTTCTCACTTTCAAACTACATGTTACAGACTGTCTTCCACACATACTGTGCTCTTCATTAAAAAATGACCTGGAATATGGAAATTTGAAACAAATTTTAGCACATTAAAAACATCAATGTATAGCCACCTAATAGTTCCAGTATTTGCATAAATCCAAACAATCAACTTTAGAACACATTCTGATTAATATATAAATCTAAACAATCACCTTTAGAGCACATTCTAATTCATCTGTCTTTAAAGGTACTCCCTAAGTATACCAGAATAGACTGGAGTTCAGATGATATTATTTAAGCACTATATTATTTCAATAAAAAGTCCCTTTAAAAAATATCCCCTCCCCCCAACCCTTGTCCTCACCCTGAAAATAAGAACAAACAAAAGGGGAAAATGATTAAAAGCATTCTTGTTGATAAATTGCAGCTCTAGGTTTGGCCATTTAGATGAGATATTCCACCAACTCTGCATCTGGCTCTTGTCCCAGGATCTGAATGGGAGCCTTTCTTTCCAGAGTATTGGAGTGGAAAACAGGACCATCTAAATGGGAAAAAAAGGGGGTTAGACAACACTTATGGGCCCAGGAAAAACTCAGATTTCTAAGAAACACACAGCATTAGAGCCTTCATGAAGGCCAGGGCAAAGTGAGGCTTGCCTGCTACCACACCCCACCCACATTTACTTCTACAAGGAGAATGACCTCTACTCATGTCCCTTCCCATCGTGGTTGATGAGAATTCATTACAGACAAGTCTCTTCTCTTCCCTCCTCCATGAATCCCCTTTAAAACATGAAAACCTTAGTCCTAATAACCTACCCAGGCTAAAGAGCAGGCACAACAGATAAACCAGTATTTTTAAGGCAGAACTGAAAGCTACCTACTCCAGAGAATTATTACCTGTCTTGTCTGGATTGCAGGTCACACTTGGTATAGACAAACGAAGTGGTCCAGAAGTGGTAACCGGACTTGCAGGAACCTCAGCCTGAGCCAAAGCTGGAGTTGGAGTTGGAGTTGGAGGAGGAGCCAAAGCCGTAGCTTGAGTTGGTGCCTGAGTCTGAGCCGAAGCAGAAGCCTGAGCCGCTCCTGGAGTCGGAACTGGAACCATAGCTGGAGCTGGAACTGGAGCCGGAGCAGCTGGAGCAACCTGAACAGACCAGCGGCGGGCTCAGCAGCAGCAGAGGCAGCAGCTGGAATCTGAGCAGCAGTAGCTGGAGAAACAGCAGCAGCAATGGCAGCAGCAGTTGCTGGGGGCGAGACAACAGCAACAGCACAAG
>NW_006204851.1:3458148-3478710 GCF_000334495.1 Tupaia belangeri chinensis
GGTCGTGAGCGGCAGCAGTGTTGGTGGCGGGGGTGGCGGTGGTGGCAGCAGCAGCAGCGGCAACAGCAACTGGAGCAGGAACAGAGATGGGGACAACAGCCGCAGTTTTGTTCGGTTCAGTTCCACGGTCAGTTTGGGTGCTGCAGTCTCGGCTGCCCGTCTTGGAATGAGCCGAAAGCAAGGGAGTGGAGGGGGGCACAGGTGAGGGTGTGGAAGGGAAAGACTCAGCACGATAATCTCCACCCAGAAGAATCCCTACAAATAAAAGAAAGAAAGAGGTTAGAAAACAATAGGTTGTTCAAATCCAGGCATCTGATTACCTGTTCTCCTGGATAGGGGTTGAGGAGAAATTTAAATGGGTCTAAATTATTTATTTTGGTCTCCAAGGAATCAGTTTTTCAGGCACCTTCTACCATGGTTTTAAGTTTCTTTCAGACTTGGAAGATCCCTCCTAGTCCTCATTATCCAACTCTCTATGTTAAATCTGTTTAAATGTCTTGGGTATCTAATTTGATTTTTTCCAACAGTGATTATATTCCACTGAGTTGTCAGGTATGTATGTATGTATGTATGTATGTATGTATGTATGTATGTATTTATTTATTTATTCACTCATTCATTCATTCCAAAAGTCACATGGAGAAAATGCAAGAGAAAGAGAAAAATAATGTCATCAGCAGGGCATGATTGTACTACAGGCTTTTACCTCTATACCTCTATCAGAATTTTGGGCACACACCCACATGTGCCCAACATGTTTTTCAGGCCACTGGGGTTGGGATTGGAACTGCAGTTCACCATGTGAGATTTAGCTCCCTGTGCACAGGGCTTAACCACTGCACAATGGGGCTGGCCCTCAGAGTTGCCAGAATTCTTCTACATGGTTCCACTTACAACCAACACCACACATTACCAGAAAGCAGGAAATGATAAGGGATGAAGTCTGTGGACACAGATGAGTATAGTAATACTTGTGTGACGTAAAGTTCTGACCATGACCCTGGTCTCTAAGATACGTATTCTTATCAAAAGATAACACAAGAATCAGAGGACCAAAGAAGGTATTCAACACAACAAAAAGAGCAAAAATTAAAAATACAGAGAGCTTGCTTCCTCAGGCTCTAAAAATGTATCTCATGATAGTACAGTAAGTAATTCTGGGATTCTGATTAGAGGGGAAGGAATGGAAAGAAATGGAATTAAAAAAATACATTCTAGGGACAAGCAGTTAGCATAATGGCTATGTCGCTGGACTCCCACGTAGTCGACCGCGGTTCACGTCCTGGGTCCGGTGGCTTAAACTCATGCCGGGTGCGTGTGCGTGCGTGCCCAAGATCCCGAGAGGAGAATAGAGGAGAAGGGATTACGGTGTGGCCATCCCCCCTGGGGGATGATTTCTCACTTTCTGTCTCTCTGTCTCTCTCTGTCTTTCTGGCGAGCGCACGCACCCTACAGCGAAAGCCTCTCCAAAAAAATAAAAATACATTCTGTTCTCATATCAGAACATTCTGGTAACAAAAACCTGCCACCCGGCTTTATTTAGCTTAACTAGAACTATGAGTCCTCCTATAACAGGGGAGGAAGAAACATACAATGGGAATTTTGAAATTTTGAATGACATGAAAGCAACATGGGCTTTGGACAAAGACATAGGTCGTATAAGGCAAAGGCCAAATATAGGAGGTTTTGTAAAGGAAACTCAAGTTCCCTTCCTTTCTACCCAAAGAGAACTCAGGATTCTCATCATCTCAGGCCTTTGCCTCCATCATCATTCTCACCATACGATTTCACAGTGTGAAGGAGCTTCTGAATAAGTATCTATAATAATCTCTCCAGAGACAAAAACCTCCTTTCCCTTGCTTTATAGGGTACTTATCTCAGTCAGGGCTCTCTTTAAACATGTATGACAATGATTTCCCTTATTTATTGTCATTACCTAGGCTCCCCTTCCAGCTCCTGTCATCCCGCTTCTCTTCCATGATAGGGATGCCAGTCAGGGTGGACGAATGGCAGAGCAAGCCTGATCCAGCATTGGAAATGGACATCAGAGACTTCGCTGGTCTCATGGATGACAGCTGCTCTGTCTTACTTGGCTCCTTCCGGGAACGCTGCTGAAGCACTTTGATCATGGCATCCTTCTCAATAATCTGGGCATGGAGGGTCTTGATCCTACGAGCCAAAGACAAAGAACATATATGCTGTGTGTTAGGTACACTGTGTTCTTCTTAGAATTTTTTTTTTGAGAGGTTTTCGCTGTAGGGCACGTGCGCTTGCCAGACAGAGAGAGACAGAGAGACAGAAAGCGAGAAATCACCCCCCAGAGGGGATGATCATGCTGCAATCCCTTCTCCTCCATTCTCCTCTCGGGATCTTGGGCACACACGCACACGCGCCCGGCGTGAGTTTTAAGCCACCGGGTCCGGCACTTGAACCACAGTCGACTACGTGGGAGTCCAGCGACATAGCCATTACACTAACTGCTGGTTCCCCTTCTTAGAATTTATTTTAACCCAAATTGTAATAAAGAAAATATTTAATATACTTTATAATAAAATAAAAATAAAGTATTATAAAATAAATAAAAGAACATATAGACTGTGTTGCTACCTCCGTATTCTTATCTCACTACCTGCATGGACTTGGGTTCCCATTACCCTGTCAACTAAAGGGTGATCTAGTTAGTTCTGAGTTGGAAGACAAAGGACTATGTGCTATACTTTTTTTTTTTATTCAATGTATTTTTGCTCATGCAAATGGATACACCACAGCAACCAGAAGTTTGTTATCTAAAACTTAGGAGGTCAAAGTCAAGTATTGGTGAAAACAAAGGCTGTCCATGAAAGGACATACCAATGTAGTGGGCTCTGTAGAGAAGAATCTGAGTCAACATTAACAATATATTCAGTGAGAAGAGGAGATCTTCAAGGAATGAGTCACATCCTTCAGGTAATAAGTGTGTGATCATGAATTTATAAGAAACATCAGGTCCCCTAACTCCTGGTTGGAGTGGATGTTCTTTTACTGAGTACTCTGCTCTATCAAAGAGTCACAGTGCCATGCAACCTAGTCATGACATCAAGTATTTCCACCTTTTCTTCAAGGAAGTTGTTACTGTATTTTTTGCACCTACCCCAAAGTGCAAATACCAACAAAAAGGGCAGGTCAAAGCAATTAGGAAGGTCAAGGGGACAGTGACCCCACTTGGAATTCCACAATTTAAGGGAATGATCGAGGTAAAGGCCTTCACATCTCAAATTCTAGGTAACAGGTCAGTGGAGAGAAAGATGGTGGAGAGAGGCTGCATGATCAGGTTCCCCAGTTGTGAATAAAGATGCTTGCCATTCTGTACTGACCTATCTGGTCTCAGATTTTTCAGGGTTCAGACTGGCATCTTACCTGCCCTCCATATCAAGGCAACGCTTGTTGGCCATCAAAATTTCTTCCTCTTCCTTCTGGATGCGGGCTTCTAGAGCTGTATCATAGCTGGTGTTAGGAGAGTGATTGATGATCGTTGTGTCCCTAGGGAGAAAAACAACAGTGATGATTATATGAGGGCAGCAAAATTAATAAATATTTTATCTCCCTGCTAAGTCAAAGGAGACTTTGCTGGAAAGCCCTAAGTTGACATCAACCTCATTAGGAACAGCCAGTTTCTGGATGATGAACTGGTAAGAGCCTCTAAGATAAGAAAGTTCAGCTTTCAGGGTAGGAGAGGTTATTAGAATGGACGTAGCTTCAAAAGTCAGGGACAGATTCTTTGAAGTGTGCACAAGCTTGCCTTCAGAACTGGACAGGCATTCTCTCAAAATTACATGGCAGATAGTCCCTTCAAGGTTTTAGATCATGACCAAGAAGGAAGAATATGTATGGATTACCACATTATTCTAAATGCAGTTATGGAGAGTAAGGCTGGACTCTGAAGGAAGACAGAAAGTGTACTAAGCAGCTTATTGCTACAGATGAATATCAGCAGCTACTCCTGTGTACTAGAAACAAACAAAAGACACATCAGCAAGCTAAGATCAAATAGGGCAAGTGAGCGAGAAACCAGGGCTTTTGAGTCAGTGTCATTAGGTTCCTAACTAATCTGTATTTGAGACATTCGACTACCAAATTGATGAGTCTACCCCAAGTGCCTATTCTCTCACCAGAGTCCCAACTGCATTGTTCTATATGAAAATATCTCAGGCCATGAACTCAAAGACTAAGTAAGTAAAAATATGTTGTGTGTGTATGTGTATGTGTGTGTGTGTATGTGTGTGTGTGTATGTGAGAGAGAGCGAGATGAGGGTTAGGGAGAATACTGATGTAATTTTATTGGTTTTAAAGGAAATCAGACAATAGGCTGAGAAAACAATAAACTGGCACTGCTTTATTCTACTTCCTAAGAGACTGGGGACCTGTGGGAGAATTCCAGACACACTTTCTTCTGGCAGCAAGCTATGTTCTCATAGCTTTGAGACTGTCATCAGTACAGATGAGGGTGAAGTAGCCAGGAAATGAAGAGGCAGAAAGCTAATGTTAAGGTTGGGAGACTTTGGTTAGCCTCTGTTAAGCTACTCTACTCCTGAATACTTGTACCTTACACACAAGGTTGAAATCACTTATTTATTGGAATAGCAAAATAAATGAAGAGCAGGAAGAGAAAATAATATAATGGCACTCACCATTTGCTAAATTGAAGACATTTTAACACCACAGAATTCTACACTTCTACTCCGGTTCACTTGCTTATAGCCCTATGAGATGTCCAAGAGGAAGCAGCATTGCCTAGTGCTAGCAATCACAGGATCTGACTATAGACAACTCCAAGATCAAGCCCCAGCTTCCTCAATTACTTTTCCACTGAAAGCTCTATGACCTCTGAAAGTCAATTCCATGCTCTAAGCCTTAGTCTCTCATGTGCAAAATAGGAACAAGAATTGTACCTTCATTTCGAAGGGGATAAAAATAAAAGATATGTATGTAAAAATGTAGTGTCAGGCACAGTAAAAGCACTCAATAAAGCGATCTAGTATTAAGAAAGAAGTGCATAGGTAGAAGAAGAAGAGCATGTGAAAGTATGAATTGAAAGAATTCCAGCTCTTGTTATAATCCTGGAGGCAATTCCTGCACTGCAGAATTCCAATGTGATGACTGAGGCTTTAGAGCCAGGCCTCTCAAAAAGTGCATGATGTCTACAGACACTGGGGACTTGAGCGTACGGTTTGTCACTGGGGGAACTAGTGCTGGCCTACAGCCACTTTCATTGCATAAAAGACCATTTTGGGGACTCAGAGCCCTGCCAGCTAATTGATATGGACACTGTGAACTCCTCAGGAACAGAGCCTGAAAATGTGGGGCACTTAGTGAATTCCTACAGAGCTGCCAGGACAGCCTTCAGCATCAATCTTCCTTATAGAAGACTAGGACTACTAGGCCAATGGCTTAGGCAAAAGCAAGCAAGCATATTGTTTAAAGGAGCAATTTGATCCACTACTTTCCAGTATTCCGAGGCTATCCATATGAACATTGGGAGAGAAATGCTGGATTGCAATCTGAAAAACACAACCTGAAAACCTCAAACCACATATACCTGAATCTGACTTCCTTCATCTAAAATTCTTAAGTAAACAGCTTTTGCCACTATTCTCCTCAGTCATCTTCTCTCTCCCTCCTTTATTCCCATCACATTATTCAAATTACATTCCAGAATGTCATCACTAACAGCTTCCTAACTAAAACATCTAATGGCCTTTGAAATTTCAAGTCTCTTTTCCTATTGGTAGCTTCCTTTTGTTTATTTAATATGTGAACTCTACCGTAAGTAGAGCACTGCATTTGAAGTTACTGGGAGGCCAGAGAGGGGAGAGACATGGAGAAGCCTAGTCTAACTGCAGGAAACTTTCAAGGGAAGATAAAAAAAGTAAATAATTAACCACTACAAGAATGAGTTTGGACTTTATTCCAATAGGTACTTGAAATTATTAGAGCTTTTCAAGGGGAATGAAATTATCTGAGCTGTGCTTTTGGAAGATAGCATTATCTTTTGCTGAAATGTGATGAAAGGATTAGAAGAGAGATACACTGGAAGCAGGGAGACCAAGGGGTGAAGTGATTGTAATAATACCAGCAAGAGATAATGAACACATGAACCAGTGAAGTAGCAAGGGTACTGGGAATAGGCTGTAGGAGGTAGAATTGATAATACTTGGAGACTATGTTAAACATGGGCATTAGGGAGAGAGAAGAACGAATGAGAACTCTGGAATTTCCAATCCAAATGCATAGGAAAGATGGCTGTGAGAGGAGAGGTTTGTTGGAAAGCACTGTGATGAGTTTTGATTTTAGGTACACTGCAGTTGAAAGTGTCTCTAAGATGTCAGAATTTCTATTACAGAGTTATCGTCATTGTTATTATTACAGAGAAGCTATAGCAGAAAACAAGATAACTAAGACAGATGTAGAATGAGAAAGCAGAGGACAGAAACCAAAAAAGTGCCCACAATGAAGAAGTAGGCATGTGTGATGTGTGCAAACAATCTCTACTTTTTGCTTTCTCTTTCTTTACTTCCTTCTTTTCCAAATTTACTTTGCCCCAAATAAAAATGAAACATTACATTTTCAGAGAAAAGTAACAATCCCATTCAACAAATACAAACTAACAAATTACATGACTGATCAGGTATTTATGTTATCTTGTTATCTTTTTGCTGCTCTTCAGAAATAAACTCCCTGTGAGGTAAAACTAAAATCTGCATTGCTAAATTCAGTCTTCTGGGGATAAACAGCACTCCTACTTGGTAGTAATTTCCTCTCATCTATGTTAAGCATCTAGATAGGAGTCTCTAGGGGCATAGTAATGTGGAACCTTAATGTAGGCCGTATTACTGTGTATATTTATAATATTTCCAGGTGGCAAATAATCAGCTGCATATAATATCTTATTGAACAACTAATGAGCTACACCATATCTAGGAGGCAGCAGGGTATAGCAGCTAAGGTGACAAAAATGTAGATTTATATTTGTGTCCTTCAGCCATTTTGTAGCTGTGTATGATCTTGGGCAATTCATTTAACTCTTCCATACCTCAGTTTCCTCCTATGTAGAATGAATAATAGTACCTCAAAGTATTGAGATAAGAATTAGTAATAAATGTCAAATGCTCAGGAAAGCACCTTGTACAGAAAACAGTACATGTGTTTGATGAATAAATTCATTGTTATTCTTTTGAATAAAATAAATTTTAAGTATCATATACCAATTTAAAATAAGCCAAGAATTTGTCAAATTATCTTCTCTCTCTCTCAACCCTCTTAACTTCCCATTGAGTGAAATGCACCTAAGCATACACCTCACCAATATCACAGAGTTGTAACTAATGCCTAGAGGCACCTCACGATGAAGGGCAATGCCAGAACTTTACACTTGGATTAACTTTACACCTGGGGTAGCTCTGTAGTCTGGGGGTTAAGGTGGTTAAGGGACTTGTACAGTTCAAGTCCTTAACCCAGAAGTTTGAGAAGCATATGTGTGTGTGCAAAATCCTGAAAGGAGGGAGAAATGGAGGAGAAGGCATTATAGTGTGACCATGTCCCATTGGAGAACTATTTTCTCCTTCTCCTATTTCTTTCTGGTGAGTATATGTACCATCTAATAAATTAATAAGTTAATTAATTAATTAATTGTTTTCTACTGAACCCTTTAAGGCTAAACCTAGCTTCACATCCAGATCTCATCTGAACTCACTGCATACACCACAGCTTTCCCCCTGATAAGAGGTGCTTCATAGAATCAAAGTGCTGGAAGGGCTATAAACGGGCTACCTAATATATCTTCTCACCTAACAAAAAGATACTTATCTATTTTTATATTGAAATCTGTATTTTATTATTCATGGTGGTCAAAAACTACAAAAAATCCAACTACTATCATCAAGAGAATGCATAAATAAACTGTGTTCCATCTATGCTATGCTCAGCAATAAAAGGAATAAATTATCAAAACATGCATTGACTTGGTGGCATCTCAAAATAGTTAGGCTAATTGCAAAAAGGCAAACAAAAGAATAAACACAATATGACTCCTTTCATATGATAGTCTAGAAATTATAATTTATGACCAAAAACAGATCAGTAGTTGTCCAGGTTCAGGCAGAAGAGGAAAGGATCAAATTCAAGGGGTACACCAGTCATTTTAGTACATGTCTTATATCTTGATTGGGGTAGGGCCACACTATTGCATACAATTACCAATATTCATCAAACTGTGCACTTAAAACAGGTAATTTTTAAATATGTAACTAAAAGCCTTATTTGAAAAAAGTTCTGTGGTCTACAAGTACCACCGTAATAAGATGACTTAACTGTGAAACCTGTCAATTAGGCTATTAGGTATAGAATATATTAAATTTGATATACAAGCAAAATACACAGAATCTAAGCAGGTCATTAAAATGTAGTGCTAGATTTAGAATCTTAGATTAAATATTTACAAATCATCTCTTTCCGTCTTTCCCTTCTTCCTTCTATTCTTTCTTTCCCTCCTTTCTGACTCAAATACATTTTGAGCACTTTCCATCTGTAGCAATAGTCTGACTCTGCAAAATTACTGTGAAAGAAAAAAGAATATAAAAGCCTTTCCATGAAGGAAAGACACAAAGGGTAGAAGCTTGGTCAATGCCTATATTTTGGGCTGGGAGGAGGAAAAGAGAAAGAAGTAGACAGAAAAGGAATGGGAAGAGATGATGGAAAGAGGCAAAGGACCCACAGGTTCTAAAATTTAAAAAATTCTGAATATTACTTTCCAAATTCGGAATCTCATGAAAAAAGAAAAGAGGAAAAGGAAACCAATCTCTATGGCAAAGCATAAGAGGCCCTTTGGAAATGTAGTGTAACCTTAGAAATAGAAGGAACTAGAGGAATCATCTAGTCCAAATTTCTCATTTTACAGGAATTTGAACACAGGCTCTCCATCCTCTCAATTTCTCCTGTGGCAGAATGTGAATCCTGTGGTAGCATGCAAAAACACACACAGTCTGGATCCAGAAGGTTCACCTATGGAATTACCAGGTGTTCCCACCAGGTGGGGACTGGCTATATTTTACCATAGTAAATGAAAAGCATGTACATTTGACCAAAACTAGTGATTACATGGAAACTTTCTACTCAGTGATTTAAAAGACATTGATCTAAAATATGAATGGCCAAAAAGCACATGCAAAAAGAATGTTCAACATAATTTACCATAAGGCTGATGCAAATCAAAATCATGAGATACTACCTAACCCCAGTCAGAATGGTTAAGATTTAAAAAAATAAAGAATGATAACTGCTGGTGAGGCTGTGGAGAAAAGGGAACTCTTACACTGTTGATAGCAATGTAAATTAGTCCAGTCACTGTGGAGAACAATATGGAGGATCCTAGAACCAATAAATAGAACTACCATATGATCCAGCAGTTCCACTCCTAGGTATCTACCCAAAGGATAGGATAATGCTCAGTTGGAAAAACATTTGCACATCTGTTTATTGCAGCATTATACACAATTGCTCAGAGATGGAACCAACCCAAATATCTATGGACAGATGAATGGATTGAAGGCATCTCAGCATATGAAGCAGTGTCTTAGCAGAGCACACTATCACGGCACATATACACTATGGAATACTACTCAGTCATAAAAAAAAAACAACAATGAGACCATGGCATTTGACAGAACATTGACAAATATGGAGGATTTACTGCTAAGTGAAGCAAGCCAGATATGAAAGAGCGGCATTGTATGTCCCCACTCAGAATATACTGAATGTCTGCGCTCTATGGCAGAAACTGAAAGATTGGAAGGTATAAAAGCATGAAGAGCGATGGTGATAGTAGACAATGTGGAAGGATGAGAAATGGGAGAGGGTGAGGGGGAGGGAATCCAGGAGAAGAAGAAAGAAGCAAAACATTTACGGAACACAAAAATGAAAAATTACCTGTTGATAATGTGTATGGCAATATCTTTGAATACAGTATATTCATGATGGGAAAATTTATTTGGTATGCTGTAATGATATATGGTAGTTGAATGTAAAATAAATAAATAAATAAAATCTATCTCATGGAGACCAAGAAATTCTGGAAATCCATCTGACAGGAAATTCCTTCAATACTCAAAGGGAGGGAAAAACGAAGGGGGTGACTACTTGATACAAGGTCATCAGTTATAGCCCCCTAGTTTTCTTACATTTTGACCTGAGGTCTATTCAGAAGTCAGTACCAAGAACCCTAGCTTTTATACATTCATAATATATATTGTATATACATGCACATACATATATACACACATATACATACATACATATGTATATATGTATGGTGCCATATGTATGTATGTGTGGTGCCAGAGAGTTCATGTTACTTACGAGAGAGAGAGAGAGAAAGCAACCCCCAATGGGGCGTGGTTATGCTGCAATCCTTTTTCCTCCATTTCTTCATCCCTTCAGGATTTTGGGCACACATGCATACATGCTTGCTGTGTTTCTTAAGCCACAAGAGCTGGGATGACCACATGGGATCCAGGTCCCAAAGCAGAGAACTTAACCACTGTGCTACTGGGATAGCCCAAGAATCCTAGCTTTCTAACATTTTCTTACATTGCACATCTGGTGAGCTGTTATCTTTCTAAGTTTCTGACCAAAGATGATGAATAATGTTACATGGATCTCTGTACATGAGCTGGGCACAGATATTTCCTTAGGAACTAGCAGGTAAAAATCGCATTTGATTCTACTTCTAATCTGCCTACAAACCTTATGACTATCTTCTCAAACAGTTGGGGTTTGCATGCCCCCTACTACCACACTGGCAATGTACTGAGCACACATTTCTCAGGAAACAAAGCTGGGTAAACTTAAGCCCATGAAGACCTCAAAATCAAGCCACAGGAAGCTTCAATCTATTTAATAAGGGATATCAGGAGACAGGCAGATCATGGTAGAAAGACATAAGATAGCTTCCCGAAGAATTGAGAGTGTCTTTGTAAAGCACAGGTAAAACTCTGAAACCCTGACAGACCACCCTCCTCTGATCTGCCTTAAGAGCTCAAAGATAAATAAATGTATGCACCACCCACTTCCACAGGAACATCTCAGGCCAAGGTCTGCCAATTGTTTCTAGACTCTACCACTTTACTGCATGCAGGGTTAAAAACAACACGGGGTGGGAGGGGGGGGGATTTCTTTCTTTCTTTCTTTCTTTTTTTTTAGACAGGATCTCACAGTATTGCCCAGGCCAGTCATGAATTCACAATCTTCCTGCCTCAGCTTCTCTGAGTCACTGGGATTACAGGTGCATGCCACCTTGCTTGGACTCTAGATTCAACCGAAATAGGACCCAGGTTTTCCTTAGAACCAGACCCTCCCATGTAGTCTCAGCCTATGGAGCAGTGTCTTAGCAGAGCACACTATCATGGCTGAGCTTGTTTTTAATAACTTTCTGGATAGAGACTTATTTGTGTGCCATATGCTGTAGCTAACCTTTGATACCCAACTCAAGACCAAAGCTCTATTATTGCCACAATCTTAGTCATCGTGTTAGTTTTTGAATTTAGTTTTTTTGTGTGTTTGTTTCTTCCTTTCCTTCTCTTTTACTCTCCCTCCCAACTGATGTAAGGCAGACAAATAGGATAAAGACAATGGTTTCTTCCAAAGACCAATAATTTTTATTATATGAAAAGGAGAACAAATAAACAGAAAACTAGAGTTCCCCCAGCACTTTCTCTCCCCTACCAGATGAAATGTGACTGCTTACATGTGATGAGCTCATGCACACAGAGAATGTGGGCTTCAAATATAGACCTTCTCAAAGGGCAGGGGTGGATTCGTGTTTAGCACGGCTTTTGCCATACCTCAGATACACCAGAGCTATCAAATGGCAGCAGCCACTCCCGAGGGACATTCCGGTTCTGCCCAGCCACTCCTGAGTGACATTCAGTTTCTGAGTGGCATTTCTCCGGAGGGGTTTTCATTCTAGTGCTGGGACTAAACCAGTTGCACACGTGGCCAACAAAATCTGTGGCTCTGGGGAAGGAGGTGTATAAACATTCAGCCAGTCCCATCGGCAATTATTCTGGCTACTAAGGAAAGCTGAATTATGATTCCAGTAAGTTCATAAAGCAATTAATTTTCAAATCTGACACTCTGTGTGTGTAGCCATTCAGTCCCTGCAGCCATTTAGTCCATGTATATACAGATAAAAGAAAACACTTTTTTTTTTTTTGAGAGGTTTTTGCTATAGGGCACGTGCACTCACCAAGAAGACAGAAAGACAGAAATCACCCCCCAGAGGGGATGGCCATGCCGCAATCCATTCTCCTATCAGGATCTCTGGCACGCACGCACACGTGTCTGGCGTGAGTTTAAGCCACCGGGTCTGAGACTCGAACCATGGTTGACTACATGGTAGTAGAGCGATATAGCCATTATGCCAAAAGAAAACGCTTTTAAGGGCCCAGATGGTTGCACAGCAGTGACACAGTACTCTGCAGTGCTGTACCATATGGCAGGGACCCAGGTTTGTGTCCTGAAGCCTCCCTGTGTGTGTGTACATGCCTGTGATCCAGGCTAGGGGTAGATCATGGCATGAGGTCCCTGTTGGGAGTGCCTGTCTGTCTGCCTCTCTCTCTCTCTCTTTCTGACCATTATAGAATTAATAAACTTTAACATACACATACACACACACACACACACACACACACACACACACGTTAAGCAGAAACTTTTTTGGGGGGGACAGAATACTACAGAAAATATGAGATTAGAAAATCTACACATCAGTTACCTTTCTGTTCTTTCCTTGCACTGCCCCCACTAGCTTGCTGCTTACCTCTGAGCAGCCACGGTGGCAGCTGCATCCAGGGCAAAGTGTCTCATCACATTCTCCTCCAAATACTTCTGCTCCCACTTTGTCATATCAGCTTCCAGGGCCAAGATCCTTTCTTCCTTCTCTCGAAGAAGCTCCATCAGTGCAGCAGCATTGCATTCTGAAACATTAGTGGGCTGAGAGCTGCCCTGGCGCTGTTGGAGGAGATGCCAAGACCCTTCAGTTTAGTGACGGAAGAGTTATGGTGCCGGGATCCCACTAAAAGATCCCCTACCTTTGGAAAAATCTACTGCCTGAACCACTTTACTTTGGATTCTGATTCAGAAAGAAGCAAGGGGAGTGCAGGTTTCATAAGACCAGAGGACTTCCTAGCTGGGTTTTTAATGTGCAACTCCCTTGTTCAGGAAAGAAGGCTGCCATATCAAATTGTTGTGCAGCTCAAAAAACAGATCAATGGGGTAAAGACTGCCATCCTTGCCTACCAGCATGGTCCACAATAGAAATGGGAACATAAAATTTAGGATTTAGTTTCTATCTTGCCCCTGACTAATTGCGTGGTCTTTAGTGAGTCATGCAGTATTTTTTTAGGTCTTGATTTTTCTCTAATCAAAAACCAAGAAGCCAGTAGAGCCAGATGATTTCTAAAGGCCATTTCCAATTCCAGGATGTCTATTGGTATAGCAGCTTCACTTCTCATAGGGTCAACCCTACAAGACATGAAGGGGTCCATGTGAAAATAAAAGGTGCAAGATCTTAGGCATTAAAGATTCTTCTGAGATTGAATACAAGGGAAGCTTGCTTTGTATTTACAATTAGGAGGCACTCTGGAATGAGAACCATGGAGCCAAAAGCTTAAAGATGAGTTCTTTTTGTGTTCATGACAAATGCAACTGAAAAATAAGTGAGAATAATCCCATTTCCTTTCCCTCTCTCTCTCCCCCCTTCCCTCCTTCCCTTCCACCCTCCCTCCCTCCCTCCTTCCTTTCTTCCTTCTTTGTCTTTCTTCCTTTTGAGTTCTCCATACCTGCTGGATTCTAAGGGATTCCAGTTCCCTCTCCAGTCGAGTCCGGAGACGGTGCTCCAACTGCTTCTGCTTCTCACATGCTGCCTGGAGCTGTACGAGGGCCTGCTGCATCTTCTCCACCTTGTCTACATATACCTGCTTCTTTTTCAGCTGGAAATATTGGTTGGGATATTTTCAAGATGGAAAGAAAGAGAGCAACAGGGTCAGTTCTGCAGTCTGCAATTGTGGGCTTATGTTTAGCTATCTTCCTCTTTGAGTCCAACTCCAAACAAAAATTGGATAGGGAGAAGGCACTTCACGTGAGTAGCAGGCTGACTTGTATTTTTCATATACAAAAGGTGAAGAAGGATATGAATTAGCAGACCTTTTTAAATCTCTTCCCCCTTCCTCATCTCTAAGTCTACCCCAAATCTATTTCAATCAGTAGGGTCTGTCTTAACACGGCAAAGGTTGAAGATTCACACTTATTGATGTCCTCATGTGTGCTCTTTTCCCCTCTAAACTGGAATATTCTAGGGGAAGGTATATTTTATTTTGGTTTATAAAAGCACAGAAAGGCTATTTTTAAAAAATACCCTGTAATCCCAGGTACTAAGGAGGTTGAAACAGGAGGACCATGGGTTTAAGGCTAGTCTTAGGTACCACAGTGAGCGAGATTCTGTCTAAAAGCAAACAATCTCACCAGGGAACCAGAAAGAAAGGTTTAATTTGGTATGAAAAGGAGGTTCACCCCTTTTGATACAGTGGTCTCCTCTCCAAATGGGAGAAAAAGGGTAGTCAACTGTTGAAGGTGCAAGGAAGCCAGAAGTGTCCTTTTGAAGTCTGCAGTCCTAGTAATGATCTAAAATAAGCCCTTTCTATCCTCTAGGAAAGTTTCTGGTTCTCAAAAATAAAGCCCCCATGCAATGGTTCCAAAGCCTTTATTCTCCTCATTGACCAGTACCATTCTGTTAGTCTTTTATTAAAAAAAAAAAAAAAAAGTTATTTGAAATTTCTACCTCATGAGTTTGAGTTGATCATCCTGGACTGTAGTTTCTCAACTTTTATTCTGGGATCTTCATAGATCCCAAAAGATTCAACCAATAAGTTTAAGACTAAATGAGTAAAATACATTATTTGCGGGACCAGCAGTTAGCGTAATGGCTATGTCGCTGGACTCCCATGTAGTCGACCGCAGTTCACGTCCTGGACCCGGTGGTTTAAACTCACGCCGGGTGCGTGTGCATGCATGCCCAAGATCCCTAGAGGAGAATGGAGGAGAAGGGATTGTGGCATGGTCATCCCTCCTGGGGAGTGATTTCTTGCTTTCTGTCTCTCTGTCTCTCTCTGTCTGGCGAGCGCACGCATCCTATAGCAAAAACCTCTCAAAAAAAAAAAAATACATTATTTGCTCTTTGCAAATAATGAGTGTATCCAAAATCAAAGCCAGAAGCAGGTTGGGAATAAGAAGGTGAGCTCTTTATGATCTTGAAATTTATAAGCCAAATCCTGGTTCCATGGAATGCAGGAATGAAGGTCTCAGACCTTTTTACAGAAGACATAGGTAGGGTCTTTAAAAAAAATATGGAAAATGCATACTATGAAAAAAATGCATAGATTTCTCTTTTTTTTTTCACCAAAATCAACTCATACTTTTGTTCCATTTTTCTACAAACTTTCTATAGTCACCAAGTATATATTTTCAATGCCCAAAAGGATAGGGAAACACAGAGCCCTTCCCATCTTATTCATAAATGAGCAGATTCTGCTTCCCATGATATTTGTGGGGCACCTCTCAGTGCTGATAAATCAACTCTTGGAATCTTTCTGAAGCAGAAGCTCTTCCAAGTGGGGCACATATGTCATTCTCATTTCCACAGAAGCTGAAGTTAGGGATGCCTTCAGTGTTAAGACTAAAATCTAAAAATATTGTCGATAACTTGCTCAAAAAAATTCAAGAATTCAACTCTGACTTCTCAGTATACTCTCAAGCCCTTGAGATAGTTCGGTAGACAACTGTGATGTAACAAATCACCTGCCCTGCTAGCAAATCACTGTTCTCTAAATCTGTAGTCAGACAGTATTGCTGTGTTCTGGTGGGGAATCTGTCCTTGTCTTTTAACTGCTCCTCCTCAAATTTGAATTGCTGAACTTTCTCTACTTGGCAAGAAATTAATCTTTTATTTTCCTAACAGACCTTTTGTAAGCTTTACCTAGGTGACTAGAAAACCAAACTTATTCTAGACTTTCTTGATGTTTCCTTTTACTCCAGGCTTGGTTCAATCTAGCCTTGTAAACAAATTAATGGGAGTTCTGAACCTAGGTGTTTTCATCCATTAGACCTTTTAGACTTTTTTCCTTGAAAATAAAACAAAAAATCATCATGCTCTTTCTCTCAATAAGTTTAAACCTTTCTTTGCTGGAGTATATGTGTATATGTAACACTGACTAATGCAACCAAAACTTGAAGATCATATTACTAGAAGCTGGGAAGGATGGGGCAGGGGAAGATAAAGGAATATTGATTAATGGCAAGAAAATCACAGATAGGTTAGAGGAACAACTTCCAGTATTGCAAAATATAGTAGGGTGAGTACAGTTAATAACAATTTACTATATATTTCAGGGTAACTAAAACAGACGATTTTGCAAGTTCCCAACACGAAGTAATGAAATATGTTTGAGATTATGTTAATTACCCTGATTTAATAGTTACACATTGTCATCTTGTACAAAAAGATAATATCATATCCTATAAATATGTACAATTTTTATATGTCAACAAAAATGTAAAAAAAAAAATCCTGGAGGGTCATAGATGCCTCTGCATTCCTATTTGATAAGCTCTGAGTAATTGGGGAGCAGGAAACATCCTCTATCCTTCACCTTTTGGGTCCTATAATCCTCATGAGCTATTTAAAGTTGAATGTATTTATTTGTGTATCACTCCGAAAACCCTAAGGCACTTCAGTGTTAATGCAGAGAATGTTAACTATAATTACCAAAGCTTACAGCAGTTATACTTAAAGGCAATTAAACTCAGATAGCATGCAGTTCTAGCGTTGATGGTAAAGTACTGCAATGAAACTGCAGAAAACTGAAAAATAAGCAGTCCAGAGCCATGTGACTTTCTCCATGACCTTTCTTGAGAAAGAAACCTGAAGATCCTAGTGAAAGCACCCCCTGCAACAGAAGTCACTGGACCAACCCTCTAGAAGGGAAAGGCAATAAAAACCAAGGGAATTCTCTGAGTTGGCTGAAGATAGGCATGCAGGTCAGACAAATTCCACAAAGCAGGCCAAGAAAATTCCCATTATGGTGTGCCACTGGATGATTTTCTACAAGGCACCAGGACCATTATTGCTGGCAAAGTTCTCCTACCTCCTTTAAAAGAAGAAAGAGTGCAGCTCTCCCACAAACACCATGATCATCTAGCAAATACTTAGTCCCTAAATAAATTAGGGTAGACAAGAGTACATCTCAAATGCTACTAATGCAAGACCTTATAGATGCAATCAACAAAGTCAGCCATCTTCTAAGTTACATACTCATGTTTTCTACCTATAGAAAGGAACAAGAGTCTATTTGGTTTACTAATTCTGCTACTATACTGGACTTTATATGCTTCACTTTTACCTTCATTATCTCTTTTAAAAAAAAAATGCTATAGGGCACTTGCATTCACCAGAAAGAGAGGGGATATGTGAGAAATCAGCCCCCAGAGGCATGTCCATAACACAATCCCTTCTCCATTCTCCTCTCTGAATTTTGGTCATGCACACACATGTGCCTAAGTGTTTTTCAAGTCAGTGGGTCTGGGACTTGGACAATGCAGTTGGCCATGTTGGATCCAGTGCTTTATCCGCCACATCACCTGATGGCCCAATGAATCCCCCTCCTTTTCTGGTTCTTCTTTTATTTTCTTATTTTTTGTTTGTTTGTTTTTTGTTTGTTTGTTTGTTTGATTGGTTTTTACATTGAATCACTGTATATCTTTACAGCATACAAAATGAATTTTCCCAGCATGAATATACTGTATATTAGTCCAGTCAAAGATATTACCATGTATATTATCATCAACATATAATTTTCCATTTTTATGTGCATTAAATGTTTTGGTTCTTTTTTCTCTTGATTCTCTCCCTCCTACACCATTCTCTTTTCTTTTTTTCCTCTTCTTTACAAATTTATCTCTGGCATTTAGCTCCTCAAATATCAAACCAGTAATTAGGACATCCAGGTCCCCAACTTCACTTTCCAATGCCTTTGGGACATCAGTGGGTCAGAGATTCCGTCTTAGGCAAAGAAAAGTCATTTAGTAAAATGGTAAGATCATGAACTCTGGTCTGAGACTGCTCAAGTTTGAGTCTTAGTTTCTTCATTTACTAGGTACACAAGTTCAAGCAAGTTATTTAATCTCCCAGAGCTTCCTTTTCATTTCTTCCCTGAGTTTGCATCTATGCATTCATCTATAACATGGAGATTATAATATGATGTTCCTATATAAGGAGCCAATGAGATAACACATGAAGTGTTTAGTGGAGTATTAGGTACAAAATATACACAAGGTGGTTTTGTGCTTCTTATTTTTCCTTATTTAGAGAAAAAGTTAAAACCAAATCATATTCCAGCATTCTCAACTTTGAACATTCATTCCAGATAGCATTGACAGGGCTCTCTTTTCTCAGTAACTCTAATGATCACATCAATATCTAATTAAAACATTAAAAATATAGAGCAGCAGATGGCATAGTGGTTAAAGCACTGGACTCCCACATGGCTGACCACAGTTCAAGTCTCAGACCTGGCAGCTTGAAATTCATGCCAGGAGCATGTGCAAGTGTGCTAAAAATCCTGAGAGGAGAGTGGAGGGGAAGGGATTGCAGTGTAGCCATTCCCCCTGTGGGGTGATTTCTTGCTGCCTGTCTCTCTGTTTCTCTGGCAAGTGCACATGCCCTACAGCAAAAATCTCTCTCTTAAAAAAAAATATTAAATATAGCCATTTCCCCCAGCCCTTCCCCCTCCCCATCCAGAAAGATATATAAAACCAGATCTCAAACACTGCACTAAAACAGCAGATTTCTTCATAGGGCAATGCAGTTCACTGGATACACAACTAGAAACAATCACTGAATAGCTACAAGGACACCATACTCAGGATCTTGAAAAATGTCATGGAAAATGTATATTATAATGAAAAACAAAAAAAACTATGGATGGATTTCAGAATGGTTTTGCAGTAAAATAAACTCATACTTCAACTACATTTTTCCATAAACATTTTGAAGACTGACTTGGGGGACGTTTTACCTTTATGAGAAATACTTTACCAATGATCAAAGATGTGTTTAACTAAAGACCCTTAGACAGAGCACTCTTTCTCTTTCTTCCCTTCCCTTCTCTTTCCTTCCTTCCTTCTTTTCTTTTTTTCTTTTCTTTTCTTTCTTTCTTTCTTTCCTCTTTCCTCCCTCTCTCTCTCTCTCTCTCTCTCTCTCTCTCTCTCTCTCTCTCTCTCACACACACACACACACACACACACATATACATGTCAGAAATATCTATTTGACAGCACAATGGAAAGTAAAGGAACAAGGTAGCAATCAGGAGACATGGGTTCTAGCTAGTCCTCATTTGGCTATTAATGGCAACTTGATTTCCTGTTCTCAGACTCAGAAAGCAAACATAGATACCAGAGACAGTATGGGAGAAGAGTGGGAGATGGCAGAAGTTAAGAGATAGGGAATCAAGGATGGAAAAAAAAGTAAAACATAAAGGAAACAAGAAATGGAAAATTATGTATTGATGATAACACGTATGCTGATATGCTTGATTGAACCAATATACAGTGTACTCTAGATGGAAAATCTCATTTTGTATGCTGTAATGATGTACAGTGAATGAATGTAAATAAATAAATTTTTTAAAATGGAGGGGGGTTGTTCAGCAATGGACAAACCAAAATGGTCAGCAGCAGGGCAAATCCATCCACACCCATTGACCTATCTATTATCTATGGCTGCTTTCCTTTCATAATGGCAGAGTTGAGAAGTTGCAATTGCAACAAAAGCTGCATGGTCAAAAAAAAAAAAATCCAAAATATCTAGTCCTTTAGTCCCTTACAGAAAAGTGTGCCAAGTTCTGGTGATGTTTTTAAGTGTGTATAGCAGTTCTAATGTATTGTGGAGGTATCACAGGGGTCACTATAGTGAGTGGACTATATTAATAACTTCTCTTTTATGTGCTTTATGTATTAGGAGTTCTACATAAAGCTTCTGAAAACAAAATTGCCACAGCTTTGTTTGTATATGTACATACTTGTGCATGTATTTATAATCATTCTTGTTGTATGTTGTGTGTCTTCCCTAGAGAACAGACTTCCCACCTTACTTCACTCTATGTCTTCACATTCAATGTTAGAGTATGGTTAAATAACTTATGATTCTCAAATAGGCCTTGGTGTTTCATCGTTCATTACTTTTGAACACAATATTCTGTCTCTTAAGAATGCTCTGTCCCAATAAAAGCAGTATAGGTACTTAACGAGAATAGGACAGTGTGGAATGGGGGAGGTGAAGAGAAGAGGATAGAGAAAGATAGCAAGTGAACAATAGAGAGGCAGGACGTTAGTGAGAAACAGATATGGCTTATTACTTGTTGATGATGACATGTATAGTATTCTCAACTGGATTGGTCTGAGAAGTATTTCATGATG
>NW_006204851.1:3479059-3481031 GCF_000334495.1 Tupaia belangeri chinensis
AAAAAAAAAAAAAAAAAAGAATGCTCTGTCCCACGAGGTTTAAAGAAGTTAAAAACAAACAAACAAACAAACACTGAGCTATATGATGATCTATGCTGATTGTAAGAGTCCTTCAACTCCCAACTATTATGTGAATCTAAGAGTACTCTTTCCACTTTCAAATTTACCAATACTCAACAGGGTCAGGCAAAATGGGGCTCCAGAATTCTGAATAGATTCATTATTGGAGGTAAAAACAAAAATCTCTCTTTAGTTTGCATGTATATATGTTCAAGAAATAGACCGTATGTGTATTCGTCATTAGGTCCTAGATGATTTTTTTTTCTATATCTCCAGTGTTCAAGGAATTGATGGTTCACTTAGGAAGTTTCCAAAGCCAAGACAAGGTCTGAGGTCTTCATGCAGAAAATGAGTTTTCAAGACTATGTATTAGTCACACTGGGTTTCTAATCTAGAGACCAGTGCCTGGGAACCTCTAGAAGAAGCAAGGAAAATCAATAATTTGTACTCAAGTCCCCCTGAATAGTGAGTGAATGGAGACTTTTCATACCAAATGTCAATTATCAAAAGCTTGCCAAAAAACCCTTCCCTCACTTGCTCCATTTCTATGTTCTCTAAATGCAATGCTTTAAACCATTCTGACTTTCTGTCTTAATCTGTAGATCCATTTTCTTCCCCACTTCACCTCATTCCCTGTTGTACTACCTCAAAGGTCCAATGTATGATACTTTGCTTCTTCTTTTTTTTTTTTTTTGGTCTCTATCCCAGGGGTTCTTAACTGGGGATGAATTTCTTCACAGGGGACACTTAGTAATATGTGAAGACATTTTTTGTTGTCACAGTTGGGGGTGGGATGCTACTGGCATCTAGTGGACAGAAGCCAGGGATGCTACTAAACAACTCATAATATACTGGATAGCGTCTACCTCCACAAACACCAAAGAATCATCCAGTCCCAAATGTCAATAGTGCTGAGGTTAAGAAACCTTGCTTTACCACTTCACACTATTGGACATCCCCTTCCTGCTACTGTCAACACTGCTCATATTTCTATTTTAATGTTTTCATGTTCATCTTAGTCACAGACATCTAGCTAACTACAAGATTTCTCACTAAGAAACTGAATGTGCCCTAGACTGCTTTCATTTTTCCCCAAAGTACCATCATTTTGACAGTTTGGTCAAAATTATCACTTACCTTATTTGTCTAGTCTCGGTCTTGGAATGATTGTCCTTTCCTCTACTTTGCACACCATAACCTATCGCTATGTCTGAATTCTAACTAATACCTCTCATATTCACTTGTTCTCTTATGTTTTCAAAACCAATATAGTTTAAAAGTTCTTATTTCACAACTAAATTATTATAATGGCAATCTATCAGATCTCTCAACTGTTCTCCCCATCAATACCCATGTATACATGTGCCTGTATATATAGACACACACACACACACACACACACACACATACACACAACCAGTCCATCTTACATACAGTTGTTCTAACAAACTTCCAGAAGTAGAATATTATGGCACTGTCTTAAAACAAAAATCAACTTACTGTTTACACAGCCAATTGATTAGTATTTACTAGGTATCTACTACAACCCAGGTACCTTTATACCTCTTCTCTAACTTTAGACTGAAGCTGCTCTCTCTCATCCATATTTCAAGCAAACTGATGTGTTTCATTTCACTATCCCGTCTATTATCACAATGTTCCCGTCCTGTCTATACATAGCTCTTAAAAATGCATACATCGGGAACAGCAGATGGTGTAATGGTTATGTTGCTGGATTCCCATGTAGTCAACTGCAGTTCAAGTCCCAGACCTGGTGGCTTAAACTCACACTGAGTGCATGTGTATGTATGCCCAAGATACTGAGAGGAGTATGGAGGAGAAGGGATTGTGGCATGGCCATCCCTGTCCCTTGGGGGGTGATTTCTCATTTTCTGTCTCTCTGTCTCTCTCT
>NW_006204851.1:3481158-3487595 GCF_000334495.1 Tupaia belangeri chinensis
AGGGCGTGTGCGCTCGCCAGAAAGACAGAGAGAGACATAGAGACAGAAAGCGAGAAATCACCCCCCAGGGGGGATGGTCACACCGCAATCCCTTGTCCTCCATTCTCCTCACAGGATCTTGGGCACACACACACATGCAGTCAGCGTGAGTTTTAAGCCACCGGGTCCGGGATGTGAACCATGATCGACTACGTGGGAGTCCAGTGACATAGCCATTACACTAACTGCTGGCTCCCGGGCCATACAATTCTACTATGCAAATGATTAAACTCTTTAAATTACCAGAGGGCACATGCATTCACGAGAGAGAGAGAGAGAGAAAGAGAGAGAGAGAGAGAGAGGCACCCCCATGGGGCATGGTCACACTGCAATTAGGATTCTGGGCATTCATACACATAGGCCCAGTGTGTTTTCCAAGCCACTGGGGTCAGGATTTAAACTGTGGTTAGCCATGTGTGATCCAGCTCCCAAAGTACAATACTTATCCACTGAGCTATGGGACAGCCCACAAATGATTAAGCTTTGTATATTAGTCTAATCATTTCTTCATTTCTCCTAAGCAAATCACTAAACTCTTTAAGAGCTCTTCCTTGAATAATCTTACTTGACCCTGATTGCTGCTTTTCTCTATGGCTTCTCATCATGTATCCTCTATTAGCAGTCATTTTATAAGATTTTATTCATGTGTAGATTTATATATTAATTCATTCAACATATATTTACTGAATGTTCATTATGTGCCAGGCTTTATTTGACCTCTGAGAGTAGAAGTAATGCAGAGGGAACCATGACAAAGTCCCTGCCCCATTAGAGGAAGTTTCCCATAAGCTTAAGGTTAAGGATAGGACCCTTTTATTTTCCTTGGTATCTCTCTTAGGTTCTAGTTCCATTCATTGGTCACTATATTCTTGGTAACCAGTTAATATGAAATAACTGTCAAATATAAATACAAAAATGAGCATAGCATAGCTTAGTTATAACATTGCAAATATATAAGCCACACACACCTTCATAAATTTACTTTGCTTGCTCAAGTCAAGAGAAGGGTTTCAAAATATTCCTATTCCTAGATAAATTTTTAAAGAGGAATCATAAAATTGGGAGAAAGAAGAGCAGGAAAGCAACCTATTGAAGAACAAGGCAAATACTCTTGAGCTCAATCAGTCATATTTTTCCACTCCACTTCTGCAATAATTTGAACCAGTTCCCAAGCATTTGGCAGATCCTTTAACCCCCCTCTGACTCAGGAAAATCTGATCCCTGTGAATTAATACCACGTGATGGCATCTCTTCCCTCCTTCCAACAACTGTGGTGTCTCTCAAACTTAAGTTTTAAAGGATGGCTATATAAAAATTATATCTAAGATTCCTAATGATACCCATTTCTCTCAACTACTTTAAGGAAATGACTTAGTCATTAATCTTCCCACAATTCACTAGTAGACAAAGAACTGGGTTAGATACTGTGAAATTAAGAAATGTGGATTTTTTTCCTAGATATTTTACTAACTATATCACCTAATCTGTCTGCATTTTAATTTCCTAATCTTTCAAAAAAGGATAACACGTGCAAGGTTTTTAGGGGGGGTATAATAATATATTTGAGTATTATTAAAGGTTACAAAATACAGATCAATAGGTAGAGAAAAGTGGACTAGTCAGATGAACACCAACATACTGTATTAAACACTCCATTGGCTAAAGGACACTGAAGCTAATAATACAACACTAGGTCCAGTGGCTTCTCTTTGTCTGATTTTCTTCATGTCTTCTTTTATTGACAACTCTAAACACTCACTCTGTAACAAATGTCATGACTGAAGTGCACTTCTTTTGCTCCTATCCTTCATAAAGCTAATTATATGTTGCTACATAAGCCTTAAGTGATTTTAGTTTGATTTAATTTATTCTTACCCAGGAGCCTCTGGCTCCCAGTAAGGGTTCACGCTGAAGCAATTTGGTAACACTACCCTGGTATTAGCAAGCTGCCTCTGTTCACCGCCAAAAGACTGTGGTCCACTGGTGGATATTAAAAGAATCGAAGAGTAAAAACCATCTTTAAAAACTTGCTACCTTGGGAATGGAGCTCATGTTATAAAGGAAACTAAAGAAAAACCCATAAGGCATCCAATTTGGGAATTCCAAAATCCCAAGAAAGACTGTAACAACTGAACTCAGAGAGACTATTTCATCTCTATTTAGGGTGGGGACATAATTTCACTTTTAAAAAACAGATTAGCTGGAACATATTAGTAGAAACATATTAGTAGAAAACACACTGTCATAAATAAAGGAAACGTCATCTTTAGATGAAATATCCTTTGAACGAATCAATAATTCATTAGCAGATCAGCAGAACACCATGGAATTTTCTTGGCTAAATATATACTTAATCTGAATTCCTATCAATGTTCTAAATGCATACAGAATCCACAGCCTCAAGTCTTCTTGCTAAATCTATAATCTGTCATAACTGCTGCATGAGTTTTACCCTCACCAACAAAACCTTACTGCATTTTGAAAATTACTTTGGAGTATTAGGCATAATTAGAAGATTATGTATTCTTAAAACCCAAAAGACAAATCAAGTAAGTAGCAAGGAATCTAAGAAGAAGGGAAAAATACCAGCCCTTAAGAAACATGGTGAAGGGACCAGCAGTTAGCGTAATGGCTATGTCGCTGGACTCCCATGTAGTCGACCATGGTTCGCATCCTGGACCCAGTGGCTTAAAACTCACGCCGGGCGCGTGTGCGTGCGTGCCCAAGATCCCGAGAGGAGAATGGAGGAGAAGGGATTGCGGCATGGCCATCCCCCCTGGGGGTGATTTCTCACTTTCCATTGCTCTGTTTTTTGTGTGGACCCAATGTACCACAAAAAAAAAAAAAAAAAAAAAAAAAAAAAAAAAAAAGAAAAAGAAAGAAACATGGTGAAGATACAGAAAACAATATGAATTTAGTTTTGAAGAACTGAGTTGAGTGGCAACAGGACTCTGGGATATGCACTGGTATCCCAACAAGACCTGTCAATGTGATGTGTAAATCATCACCAGCCAGTGCAGTTCTGAAAAGGTTAACACTTGGGCCCCTTCTTCCTGAATCTCTCAGATTTATCATTCTAGCCTAAAGCCAAAGAACAAGATTCACTGGGTCTTTCTGCCAACCCTCTCACATTCTGCTCTGCCCTTCCTGAGCACTCTGCTTAATAAGCAGCCCACCTGCAGCATCTTCCCTCTTTGATCTTACCAAGGCCTTTTTCCTACCATCCCTGAAACAATTATCCAAGTAGCAGCTTCAACTCTAGATCATAAAACATCAGCTAGCCAGAAGCCTGGACTGCCTTGAGCCTTGTGAGAGGATATGCCAGGCATCCGTTGAAACTCTCCAGTGAGGTCAAATTGGTAGGGGGTGGGGAGGCTCTCTTTGAGTGGGAGAACACCATGGAAGCTGTAGTAGAACACAGAGCTCTTTTGACTTGGAGTTTAATGAGCTTCCACTTCAATAGGGCCTACGTGTCCCGAAAGATAAGGGCAAGAACGGAAAAGCACCATTTACCTCATTTGGCTGCCTGTTCATGGTGTCAAGGTCTGGATCATAGTGACTCACAAAACAAACAAACAAACAAAAACCAGGTTTACTTCTTAGAGCACTCTCCCCTCTGCAGCAAGATACCTCCCTAGATGTCATCGGAGCAGGGTCAACAAAAGAATATGCACTGAACTTGGAAGCAGAGAGAAACTGAGATTGCAGGAGAGAGTTCTCTGTAAGCCTGAAGCAATATTTCTATGTAGAGCTAGAGTGCAGTGACTGTATGGAACCACATGCAAGATTCTTAATGAGATAAAAAAGATGCTTTCAGGAAAGTTTTTGTAGAGAGGAAGACATAAGTGAAGGCAAAGGTCCTTGGACCATTAAAGTCATCATAATCCTTCTCTAGCCATCTTGATACAATGAGAACTAGTTACCAAAGTAACCCTCCACTTAGAAAGCTGAGAAGATAGTCCCCAGACAAAAGGCCTAATATGAGAAAGTTTCCCTAATTCTGATTGTGATACCAGAGAGGTTTGCCCTGGTAGAACTTCCAAGGCCTGAGAAAAAAAGAAAAGTTTGTGGTGCCATTTGTAAGCTACACCTAAATTATCTGGGTTTCTTTTTTCTAATATATTACATATGGTATATACTATATATTGTATATATTCCAGCATTTTATATATATACACACAAACACACACACACACACATATAGATATAGATATATAGACATATAGATATAATATACCGTGAATATATGTATATGTAAGTATACACACACACTCACAGCATATGCTCATAGCATGTTTTTTCAAACCATCATGCCGGGATTTGAACTTCAGTCAGCCACATGGGACCTGACTCCCTATACACAGGACTTAAGCACTGTACTATTGTGGTTCAAATCCTGGCCCCAGCAGCTTGGAAAACATGTGAATCTTGATAAAAATGGAAAATGGAGAAGGGGTTGAGGTGGGATCCATCAGGAAGAGGTACTTTCCCCCCACCCCCCCATCTCTCTCTCTGGTTAGTGTAGATACCCTCTAGCAATAAAAAAAAAAAAATCTCTCTTTCTTTCTCCCTCTTTCTCAAAAAAAAAAAAAAAAAGCAAAAAAGAGAAAGATTTTTTTCCTTGCAACTTGGTCTTGCAAATCTATTTATATATCCCAGGAGCAATTCAATTCGAAAGTGTGGAATACATGACATAGCCTTTGAGATTTCACTGGGGTGAGAGCTGAGTCTGCTGACTAGTCAAAAGTTCCACCTCCATCAGTAACAGCAACTCAGAACTGCCTGACAATTAGACTCCATGTGAAAGTACAAGTTGGATGAAAATTACAAAACTGGCAATAATTTACAAGCTCATTTGAGATAGCTGGCCAGTAGATACAATCATTCAATCCCAGTTCAGCATTTAGAGCTTCTTTAAATTGTAAAACTACATATTGGGGCAGACCCTTGGAAACATACTAAAAATCTCTGGAACAAGTGCTTAGAAAGTCTCAGGAGTCTGAAGTCAGAACTATCTTTCAGGAGGCTGTTTCATTGAGGGCTACCCATGGGAGCTACAGATGAATATCTTCTCCCTACACATACTATTTTCGTGATTGACAACCAGTTTCCCTGTGCCCTCAGAAACTGTAAACCAAGAAATCTGCATGATCTTTGTGCTACAGGCTGGGAAGCCTTCCTGGAAGGGAAGCAGAGCTGTATATGAGGAGATATCAAGAAGTTTGTGGAGGGACCAGGTAATGATGCAGTGGTAATGTACCTAGATCCACATAGGAAAGATTCTGGGTTCACATCCTAGGACCTCATTGAGCATTTTGAGCACATGTGTGCATGCCTAGAATATGGGTCAGCTGAGGCTGGGGGTGAATTGTGGCATGAAGATCCACTGGGGGTGCCTGCCTCACTTTCTCTCTGTTTCTATGTCTCTCTGTCTCTCTCTCTCTTTTTCTGATAAAAGAAAGAAAGAAAAATAAAAAGAAAGTTGGCATTTTTATAGATTTTTTTTTTTTTTAGTTCATAGAAAAAAAGAATTAAAGTACAAGTTTATTTTGGTGTAAAAAACCTTGAAATTCATGCATAGTTTTTTCACAGTGTACATTTTTCTATGAACTTTTTCAAGACCCTGCACATACACTACAATCTCAAAGCACTAAGGACAAGCTTCTTATAGTCTTAGGGAAAAAAGAGGGAGCCCAAAGGTTAAAACAAATCTTTTTAATTAAAAGATGCAGAGGTTACTAAATCTGAACAAGCGCCCACATTTGCTTTTTGGGAGTTGAACCAAAGGATGATTCAGACAGGGAGACAGGCAGCAGGGTCTTGGGAATGAAGAGTCATGAGATACCAGTTTTATTCCTGGCTCTACCCAAGATTAGCCATGTGACCAGCAACAGGCTGCTTTTCAGCTGGTTTCCCAGTTTACTCTTCTCTACAATAATCCAGTCTTATCCAGTTCTGTACTTTTCTTTGGAACTTCCTTGCAAAAAGAGGTGGGGAGAGAATATATGAAGTGTAGTAAAAGGCTAAAGGTTGTGTGCTAAGCTCCTTAGGCCTGGACACAGGCAAATATAATGATTCCTCATTTTATATTAGGCAACTTAGAATATTTATGATGTAGACAACTGATGAAGCAAATCATTAACATGATTTGATACAACTTGAAGTTAACACTTAAGCAAGTCAGACTAAAAGACATCAGGGAGTAGATGGCATTACCTACTGGTAAAGAATGAACCCCAAACCCACCTCCAAGAAGCATTTTAAGGCCCAAAAAGGAAAGCAGAGGAAATCTGTAAGTCAGGAGACCTCCAGGAACTACCACCATTCTTACTGAGGGAGAGAAAGCAGGTGATGAATGGAAGCAGGAAAGATATCACACATTTAATAGACAGAATGCC
>NW_006204851.1:3487626-3494682 GCF_000334495.1 Tupaia belangeri chinensis
GTCACTAACATTTGTATTTTGTCTCAAGCTTATAAAGCTTTCAACTTGTTATAATGGAGATTATAATTCTCCCTTAAGTCATTTCAAATTTTAGAATAGAAGTTTGTAAGGTGTGAAATTTTCTTTACCAAGTTACACTTTGGTATCAAATTTTGCTGGAACATACCTATTCCCTGAAGTGGAAAATACCTAAGAAACAGTAGTCATTAAGTGTGATAACAACTGACAGCCAAGATTAATTCATGACAAGAATCAGTAAAGTTCCCTCTATTTCACATGAATACAGTTTAGTGCTGCAATCAACTAACATCTACATGAAGACTAATCAGATACTCATGAATCATAAGTTTAATAGTTTAAAGGACCTTGCATTTGTCAAGGGAAGACTCTATCATTGCACACATATAACTGATAAATAATTGATAATTTCACTTCATCACAATTCTACCTTCTAGAAGTCAAACACAAAAGAGTCACAGCACAGCATAGCTCTTGGCCAGAGCAGTCTCCTGGTCCTGGGCTCCATCTGGTCCCAGACGTCCCAGGACTGCTTCTATTCCAAAGCCAATCTGTCAAGTAAGTCCAACAGCAAAAGGTATGGCCATCAAGAGTCACTTATTATTTTTATCCATGATAGAGTATGTACATGCATGAGAGAGAGAGAGAGAGAGAAGCATCTTTGATGGGGTCTAGTCACATGAGAATTCCCTTTTCCTGGCCCTCCAGCTCATCGGGATCTTGGGAGCCCACACATGCACCTAGTGTATTTTCATGACAACCTGAGGACCTAAGGCTGCCATCAGCCATGTGGCTTTTAGCATAGCAGTTCAGTGTACTACTGACTACACCATGAGGTTGGGCTAAAATTCATTTTTATCTCAAAGGGGGCTGACTGTGCTTGGGGAGAAAAGGACCATTCTGATTTTAAGATACTTGGAAAACTTTAACATAAATGAAATCATGTTCTAGTTCTTCCAAAATAAAGCTTTAGAGCTTTGTACAGGGAGGAACTTAAAAAAAAACTCTAGGTATCTATCATAGGCTTAAGACATGACTAATTACATGAAGGGACTTCAAAAGGCTTGTGGACAGGGGTCCAGCAGGTAGTGTGGTAGTTATGGTGCTGGAATCCCACATGGTCAATCACAGCTTGAGTCCAGGACTGGGTAGCTTGAAACTTACACTGGGTATGCATGCATGCATGACCAAAATCGAAGGAAGGGAATACAGAAGGAACTGTGGCATGGCCATGCACCCCAGAGCCCAGTGAGCCCATGCGCCCTATGGCAAAAACCCTTTAAAAAAAAAAAAGCTTAGGGACAACTGGCTCCATGGAGCCATATCCCACATGGTCAACTGCATGGTTTGAACACTGGTCCCAGTGCTTTAAAAACAGAGTAGATACATGTACTTGTTTACCCCAAATCTCAATAGGATAGAGAAATGGAGTAGAAGGGATTGTGACATGACATACCCCATTTGAGAGTGTTTTCTATCTTGTCCTCTCTCTCTTTTTCTCCCTAGTGATTACACATATCCTCTGGCAAATACATTTTTTCCTGAGAGATATTTTGCTATAGAATACATGTGATTGCTACAGAGACAGAGAGAGACAGGGAGACAGAAAGTGCAAAATCACCCCCCAAGAGAGATGGCCAATCCGCAGTCCTTTCTCAATTCTCCTTTCAGGATTTTGGGCATATACACACGCATGCCTGGTATGAGTTTCAAGCCATCAGGTCCAAGACTCAAACCACAGTCATCCATGTGGGAGTCCAGTGCCTTAACTACTATTAAACACCTGCTGGCTCTGGCAAATACATTCTTTTTTGTGTATGAAAAAATAGAATTAAAGTACGAATTTATTCTGGTACAAAATTTTGAAATCCATGCATAGTTTTTTTTTTCACAATATACATTTTCCACCATCTTTTTTTTTTTTTTTTGGAGAGATTTTCACTGTAGGGTGCGTGCGCTCACCAGACAGACAGAGAGAGACATAGAGACAGAAAGCGAGAAATCACCCCCCAGGGGAGGATGGTCACGCCGCAATCCCTTCTCCTCCATTCTCCTCTCGGGATCTTGGGCACGCATGCACACGCGCCCGGCATGAGTTTTAAGCCACCGGGTCCGGGACACGAACCGCGGTCGACTACGTGGGAGTCCAGCGACATAGCCATTATGCTAACTGCTGGTTCCCTCCACCATCTTTTTGAAGGCTTCTCATATAAGTATGAACTTGAACGGTGGTGTAGCTAGTCTATAACATGAATGTGGAAATAGAACTTGCCCCTTTACCTTGGTGATTTCCTATCCCAACGAAAAAGAACTTAGAAAGAAGAAAAAAGAAATCAAAGTCAACTCACATCAGCAGCAGATGGCACCTCCTCTTGGGAGATTATATAGCTGCCAGTTTACCAAAATGGGGGAGCCCAGTGCCCTGGATTGGTTTTCCTGCTCTCTCAGGCTCATATGGCACCTGAGGAAACCATACCTCCTCTTCCAGCTTCACCACTTTGGCCTGGGCGTTGCTCAGTGCCTGGTCTCGGATTTCAATGTGTCGTCTTTGGTCCTCATTGGTGGAACGAGCAGTGGCCAGCTCTGCTTCCAGCTTCTCCTTCTCCCTCTGGCTTTCTTTATCTGTCAGGACATGAAATATCAATACTGCCAGCCTGAACCTGGCTCAAAGCCTTACTTAAGCAGAACAGACAAAAATCATACCCATTACTAGATAGCTACTGTTCTAGCACACTGCTAGAAAACCAGGATATGCAAGATCTGGACTCTACTACTGGCTTTACCACTAATTTGTTGTGTAAGTTGAGAAAAAAATTAACTTAACAACTGCTTTATAATTGTTGTGCTAAAGCAAGAAGAAATCAGATATAATGTCATGAAAAGTATTAAGCATTATACAAATAATACACACACACACACACACACACACACGTACATACACACACTCATCAAATGAGAAAGTAGGTTGTCTCCTTAATTTTACTTCTAAATGATCTTTCATTGGCAAAAGAGCAATTGAGTCTTCCAATTTTTCAGTGATTGTTTCCTCATGGCAGTGTATTTAAAAGATCTAAAACTGAGTATTTTATAAAATAGACAGGACCTCAAATCCTGCCCTTTACACACTTACTTTCTAAAAGGGATCAAATCTATTTAACAGTATGTCCTTTACAGGGAAAGCCTAACCCAACCAACCCCTTATCCTCATCCGCTTTATCTCAGCATCTGTTCCTCTTGGGAACTCAGTGTCTTTACATAGAGAGTGAGGTAAGACTGTAAGCCACAATATGTTTTACTCTACTCTTTTTATGGGATAGATTGCATGCAGAACACACTCTGGAAAGAATACGGCAGAGTTAGAGAAAAATCATCAGGATCAGAGGAATACAGCAGCCATTTCGCCTGAAAAAAAAAGAAAACATTCTCTACCTCATAACCTCCTGTTTTGCTAAGGTAGCAGAAGTAAGCCTATTAGAGTTTAGAGGTTTAGATTATTTTTTTAAAGTAATCCTATAGCTTGTGTGCTTACACACACACACACGTATGTATGTATATATATATATACCTATATATACACACACATATATATACATACACATGTGTGTATGTGTGTGTATATACACACACGTGTGTGTGCATACAGAAATAATCTATGACCTTAGAAGGGAAGAACTTAGTTGGCAGATAATGATCTTTCCAGCTGGAGATTTATAGAGACCTAAGTTAAGCAACATCTACATAATGAAGACTCAGTAAGTATACATTGATGAGTATAAGGAAAGTAGAGGAAGAAAGCACCCGTATGAGACAGCAGCCAAATCTATAATTTTCAGGAGAATTATGAAATATTATCATAAATTAACATTGAAATAGATTAGTAAAATTAGTCTCCAAACAGATTTTTACACTTTAGTCTATATACTCTTATCTCAATCCATCCTCTTACAGTGGCTGTACCTTGTTCCAGTACCCACAGCTGATCAGAACATTCGAATATTCCACCTGAAGTGATTATCACTGAATGTCAGTAAGGTAATTCGTACTCCTCCCAAATGGTCATTTAAAGATTCCATTGCTCAATCCTAGTTTTAGGTGTTAGTTAGATGTACCCCTGAAAAAGTCAATTCTATTAGTCCAATAGTTAGTCACATTAATAAGCAGTGTACATACATAAAAATGAAATAGATAAACCACTGGGAGACCCATCAGGAAAAGAGTTAGAAGAAAAATAAAGGATATAAAAATTAAGTAGAGGAACAGAGCCACAGAAGTGGAGCTAATTTTTCAATCTTAACAGAGCTTTTTGCAAAAGTGTATTCAGATAGAACTGAACACTTGGCCGAAGTGGGATTTCTTTTCTAGAAATATATAATCTGCCAACGTTTGTACCAGCAGAGATGACATGTCAAAATACAAAGATGGTTCAATACCACGTTCCCGACTCTGTTCTGAGATATTTTAATAGCACCATGATTCTAGCCCCTTCCCTGCTTTGACTTGCTGTTGATTTGAACACATTAGTTAACACACATGTCAACCATATTTTGATTAACCTTCTTTTTAAATAGAATAACAAGACCCCTGGTTTCTATTCTGGCATATAAAGTACTTAGAAGTTGCTGCTCTGTCCTAACAACAATTAGAAAGCTGAGCAAACTGAAAAATCATCAACTCTTCTTAGATCCATAAGAGAGGTGAAGTTGCAGGAGAAACTGCTGCCCCTAAAACTGAAGAGACAGACAAACAAACACAGAATCACAATTTACCCTAGTGGAAACCCATGAGCAGGAAGTTCGGGGGAACAGGTACCAGAGTAGAAGAACCTGAACTGTGATTGAGAGATGGCTGCAGACTCAGTGTGGCCAACCTAGAGGAATATGTCCAGAGACACCCAGTTGTAAGGGAGGGGAGTTCCCAGTTTTTTGAGTATTTTTTTTTTGAGAGGTCTTTTTGCTATAGGGCGCGTGTGCTTGCCAGTAAGACAGAGAGAGACAGAGACAGAAAGTGAGAAATCACACCCCAGGGGGATGGCCACGCCACAATCCCTTCTCCTTCATTCTCCTCTTGGGATCTTGGGCACACACACACACACACACACACACACACACAAACACATGCCCTGGCATGAGTTTATGCCACTGTGTCCAGGACTTGAACCGCAGTCGACTACATGGGAGTCTAGTGACATAGCCATTACACCAACTGCTAGTCCCCCCAGTTTTTTTTTAAAGTTTTACCTGCAGGAGTTCAACCAGGTTCTCACAATGAAGATGGGAGAAAAATTCCTTCATGTTTTCAGCAGAGGGAAGGGAAAATAACTATTATGAAATGCACCAGGTCATTGTTTTTGTTTGTTTGTTTGTTTTTTTCAGATCATTGTGTTTTTAACAAGACCTGCCCTCAAGAGAAACTATTCAACTATAGCCCAACCTATGGGGAATCTTTGCAGGACCTCAACTGGCCTGAGGGAAAGGGAATACCCAACTTTAGTCTGCTCTTGCCTTCTACATAAGAGAAGGAAATACCCAGCTGAAGCTCTCTAGTCACCCTGTATCATCTAAGGGGGTGAACAAGGAAAACCTGAGAAGCAGGTATGAAGTTCATAGTCCAGAGGCACAGATTCACTGAAAGAATGAGCCCTAACGTATAGGATTAAAGAACATTTCCTCTCCCCTCATATATTAGCACTACACCTCTGAGGGCCTGTTTAGTGCAGTTCCTTTTACCCACACATCATGTCTGCCACTCAACAAAAAAATGACAAGGCAAAATACACAGTTTGAAGAGACACCGCAAGCAGGGACCAGCGGTTGGCGTAATGGCGATGTCGCTGGACTCCCACGTAGTCGACTGCGGTTCGCGTCCCGGACCCGGTGGCTTAAAACTCACGCCGGGCGCGTGTGAGTGTGTGCCCAAGATCCCGAGAGGAGAATGGAGGAGAAGGGATTGCGGCATGGCCATCCCCCCTAGGGGATGATTTCTCGCTTTCTGTCTCTATGTCTCTCTCTGTCTGTCTGGCAAGCGCCCTATAGCGAAAACCTCTCCAGGAAAAAAAAAGAGAGAGAGAGAGACACTGCAAGCAGAACTAGACACAGCTGATGCATGGATGTTGGAATTACCAGACTGTAAATTTAACTACATGGTTAATATACTAAAGGCTCTAATGAAACAAGTAGTCAGTATGCAAAACCAGCTATAAATAGAAAGATAGAAATGCTAAGAAAGAACCAAAAATGCTATAGATTGAAAGAGAAAATAAAGATATAACATTAACTCATGTTTATATTAAAGATATAATTTTAACTCATATTTATATTAATATAATATTTTAAAGGATTAAATGAGATAATGGATTTATTTAAATGAAAGAAATATTAGAAAGCACAAACCCCAAAGGAACATGAGGATGATCACCATCATCACAGTGATTAATAATGAAAGACAATCTTTAGTTTCAAAATATGCCTTTCATTGTGATGCAATGAATTCTACATACAAATGTTCCCCTACTTATGATGAAGTTACATCCTAATAAACCCATCACAAGTTGAAAATGTAAGTATTATAATAAATCTGGCCCTGCAGTGCAGCAGTTGAATGCTATGCAGAGGAGGCCAAATCCCACATGACCAACAAGTCTGAGTCTCAGCCCTGGTGGTTAACATGCTGGGCACATATGCAGGTGCCCAGGATCTTCATGGGATGGAGAACTGGAGGAAAGGGGACTGTGGTGTGACCAGGCCCCATTGGGGAGTGCTTGCTTTCTCTCTTACACACACATACACACACAATGAACACACATGTACATACCTTCTAGCATGAAAAGAAAAGTATCATAGTACATAGAACAGCAGCTGTTCACCACCATGTTTATGTGGCTGTCTGGGAACTGTACTATCACTTTTGCATCATCATAAAGTAGAAAATTCCCAAGTCGGACCATTGTAAGTCAAGGAGCTTGTGTACTAGTTTTCAGATTGAGAAGGCTCTCACTTGACCTATATAGTTAACAATTCTGTATTTCTGAATTCAGGAATG
>NW_006204851.1:3494713-3526536 GCF_000334495.1 Tupaia belangeri chinensis
TTATAGCTGTAGGGGGCCATGACATGTGTAGTTATGCCCTATGCCTTTCTAGAACCCTCTCCTCTTAATTTAAACAGATCTCCCACCAGAAACTCAAATAAGGTATTTGGATTTGGACTTGGAGGTTGAGTAGAATTCTTCTGGAAACCTTGAACCCTAAGTCTATAGGAGGAATTTCATTAGGGTAGCATTGCCTTCCTTCCTATTCTGACTTCACATATCTGTTCAGATTTCCTTGGAACAAAATAAACATTTGTTGGATACTTATTGCATATCAGGCATTATACAAACTTAATCCTCAGAACAACCATACAAGGAAGAGAAAATGCATATGAGAAAATGAGGACTCAGAGAGCTTGACTAACTTGCCCAAGGTCCCACAATTGTTAAAGTTCTAAAGTTTGTATTTAAGCACAAGTTATTCTAAATTCTCTCTTACACCAGACTGCCTTCTCCTGGGTTTGGTTTGTTCTAAAATTACTGGAGCACATTCTCTGGAGAAGCTTTTTAAGAGGGCTTCCTTTTCTCCTGTCACAGTTCTAACTACTGTAGCGCTCTGTCAATGTCTGAAGACAAAAGGAATTGAGACAGCTAAGAGTCATGCGTTCTTCTTTCCTGTCTAGTTGGTAGAGTTCACTTTTCCCTCCTAGAGCCATATGACAGTCTTTGGACCTGCTGATGGTATAATTCCCACATTTTTATTTAATTGCCAGATACAGAGAGAGGGAGAAAGCACTCCTCAATGGGGTGTGGTTGTGCCACAATCTCTTCATCTCTCCATCCTGTCAGGAGTCTGGGCACACACACTAGTGCCCAGAGGTTGTTTTTTTTTTTTTTTTTTTTTGGCTGAGGTTCAAATGTGAGATTGGACTCCATTAACGTAAGCTACAAAGCTAGCCCTAAATTCCCATATTTTATAAACTTAAGACAGAGCTCCTAGGACACCTGAAATATCATCTCCACACAGAGAAGAGTATTATTAAGCAGATCTACAGTAAGAATCTATAAATTTGATTTGGTTTTGACCTGAGAGGATACCAGAGTAAGAATCAAAAAATTTGATTTGGTTTTGACCTGAGAGGATACCACTCTATGTCCACCAGTGAACTAGCTTCCAGAGAAACTATGAGACCACAAAAGCAACTTCACAACAATTTACACTAGGCACTGATGACACCAGAAAAACAACATTCTGTGCTCTAAGACATACTGAGAAAAGAAAGGGAGGTGCAAGGAAATGAGGAAGAAAACCCCCCACTCTGAAGCCAAAGCACAACAGAACAACCCAGGAAGGGAGGGGAATATTGTAAGTGAAGATCAAAGAAACTTGTGGAAGCTCAATGGAATGACTTGAAAGGGTCATTTGGAGGCCTGGCAAAGATGGAAGAGACTGACAATACACCACCACATATGACAACACCAGGGATGGCTGGGAGAGGAAATTCAACTAAGGGCATCTTGCAGAAATGAGGGCTGTTCATCTGTTTTCCCCAAATTCATTCTCTCAGCGAACTCTATCCACTATGAAGTTTTTACTGCTTGTTTTATTACAGCAATCGGGAAGAATTAAGCATTGTCTAGCTGGGTGGAGTCTATTAGGGACCCATAAAGAAGAGGATTAATTCATTGTCATGGTCCTAGGGGTATTTCCAGACAAAGAAAACACTATTATGAGGGAGATACAGCTCTACCCTACCCCCACACCCTCCACCTCTGCAACCAGAGTCACTAGTTCAGGCCATAGCAGTGATTCTCCTCTAGCTACCCTAGCAATCTGTTATGGTGTAATGATGTGAAATAATATTAGGAGTTTAAATAATGGAGCAGGTTAGATTTAACACTGAACACTAAGAATCAATTCTGCATGTTACCCATATCTACCAGAGCCAGCACATGGAAACTTCTGAGAAAAACCCTTCAACATTAAGGGGCTTCATGGTTTTTTGCTTGTTGCTAAAGTTTCTTTGTTTCTTTTTTATAAAATTTACTAGAGGGTGCATGTGCTCACTGGAGAGAGACAGAGAGGGGAAAGTGAGAAAAAAAAAACCCCTAAATGGATGGTCACATTGCAATCCCTTCTCTTCTATTCTCCTCTCAGGATTTTGGGCACACACACACACAAGTGCCCAACCTGCTTTTTAAGCTGCTGGGTCTGGGACTTGAATATTGCTCTCAGCTGCCTTAACCATCATGCTAGTGGCTGGCCCAGTTTGTTTATTACTTCTATGAGAGAGATAAAGAGATACAGAGACAGAGATAAAGCATCCCCAACAGAGTCCTCACACCATGATCAATCCCCAGTCTCAGCTAGTCCAGGACACGGGCATGTATGTGTACCCAGCATGCTTAGGAAGGTCCAGGATGTGAAGCCACATTTTTTCCCATGTGGGTCCAGTTACATTATCACTGCACTACCACCCATCCCCAAGAACCCTGTATTTACTAAGGTTCTTTCTTCAGCTAACCTGGATAATAGCAGGGATTTCAAAGGACTTCTCTGGTTTAATACAGAAGGAGCCATTTGTTATGACTAGATGTACAAATAGCCTTCTTGGCTTATCAGGGAAAATTTAAAAAAAAACAACAACAACAAAAAACAGAATCTTTGAACATCATACCTAAACAGGAAAAGAATCCCTTAGCAACCTTTACTTTGCCTGGCTGTTCTAGAAGGCTAAAGAGAACTTTGTAGCCTTCTCACACATCTCACTTCCATCCACACATTATTACCTGTACCTGAAGCTTTCAGACTTACTTTTTGCAAAGAGTTGAGAGATGGTTTTTCTGGTGTCCTCTGACCCCTCATATTCCTTCTCCGCAAGCTGCTTGTTGGCAGTCTCTAGACGCTCTGTGGAATTTGAAGACACTCAACAGGGCCCCACATACAAACTTCCATGCACATGCTGTTTGCCCTCTACACAGTGACCTTTTGTGAAGTAAGCTTGCTTCTTCTTGTTAAACAGGAATGGGTGACAGACATAGGTTTGCAAACATTAATCCCAAAACAATATTAGCCCATGGCAGGGAAGGAGGAAGTAACTATTTAACACTTTCACTCACTCTTCATTGCTAGAGATCAAGTGCAGAATTCGAAATTGTAATGAAGTAATCCATCACTGAATATATATCTTTCAGTAACCAGGAAAATGAGCTTCATGGTTATTATAAAGGCTTCAAAATAATGTAATGTTAAAGCTAGAAATGGACCTTGGCAGTATCTAAATAAGCCCCCTAATTTTGTACGTTAGATACCAAAATGCAATGACAGAAACTAACATTCCCAAGGTCATTTGTCTTGAAGGTGTTGAAGGAGTTTTGAAGTAGAAACTCTCCCACCACTTGCAACATAATCAGGTGAAAATAAAACAAAAGGGGGGGGGAGTCCTAGAAATAACAGGACATCACTATTTCAAGATTGCATGGTCAAAAGACATGTTTCTGCAAAACCTGCAAAGAAAAGGCAGCACCAGTTGTGTGGGTGGGCCAGGCTGATCCAGCAGTCCCAAAAGAGATCCTACCTGATTAACAGGCAGTTCATAGCTCAGAAGACCAGGTACATCCCATCCCCCTGCTTTGCTTAATCAAAGTAGATGCTCTGTGATTTATGGTACTGACCATATCAGTGGGTTGGACAACTACAAAGAGCCTTGTCAGAATCTCCTCTGCACTTCCCTTCACCACCCAGTTCTCAGCTGCTTTAGAGGCACAGAACCAAGCTCATTGATTCCCTCACCTCTCAGATCCCTGTTGAAGTCATGCATTCTCCTTATCTCGCCTTCCAGCTTATTTCTCATGGCTTTCTCCAAGGCCTCTCTTTTGGAGGATGACTTCACAAGGTTTTCATATGCCTCGGAGACACGTTGGATTTCTGACTCCACCTTAATGAAAAAAGATGATCGTTATGATAAAGATAGTGGTGAAGGGGGAACCAGCAGTTAGCGTAATGGCTATGTCGCTGGACTCCCATGTAGTTGACCGCGGTTCGTGTCCTGGACCCGGTGGCTTAAAACTCACGCCGGGCGCATGTGCGTACGTGCCCAAGATCCCGGGAGGAGAATGGAGGAGAAGGGATTGCGGCGTGACCATCCCCCCTGGGGGGTGATTTCTCGCTTTCTGTCTCTACGTCTCTCTCTGTCTGGCGAGCGCACGCGCCCTATAGTGAAAAACAAAAAAAGATAGTGGTGAAGGTAGGAGGCTGATGGGGAAAATGGTCTGAAAAACTGGGGCTAGCCAATGATGTAATGGTTATGTCACTGGACTCCCACATAGTCAACTGCAGTTTGAGAGTCCCAGACCCAGCAGCTTAAAACTCATGCTGGGCATTCATGCTCAAAATCCTGAGAGGAGACTGGAGGAGAAGGGACTAGCATGGCCATCTCCCCTGGGAGGTGATTTCTCGCTTTCTGTCTCTCTATCTCTGTCTATTCAGCAAGTACACACACTCCATAGCAAAAATCTCTTCCTTAAAAAAATATGGTCTGTAAAACTTCTATTCACATCCTTCCTGATAGCATCCCCTGGGGCATATAGCTTATAGACAGCCAAGTGGCAAGCGTAATACTGACAAGAAAAGTTTCAAAGAAGGAGCTTAAAGTTCCATTATAAGATCAGTAATTAACTCATTGTGCCATGGCATTTCCTTAGGTTAAAATACACAGCTTCTACTTTCAGAGAAGATGGTAAAATAGAATATAATCTATAATTATGGTTGTTATTTTAATTCCTAAGTAAGAAGCTTCTTTACTTGAAAATATCAATAATAGTGTTAGATATAGTATGTAGACAACTTTACATCAGAACATTCAAAGAAATTGTACATCCATACTTATTTCAGTTTCTCCTAATATATGCTTAGTCAAGGGACACATCTTATCATTTGAGCAGAAACAAAAGTTAAATTGCCTTTCCCAAGAGCAAGTCAATGGCAGAGACAAACCTCAAAAACCCTAAGCATCAGGGACCAGCTCTGTGGTGCAGTGGCGATACGCTATTCAAGAAAAGCTGGAGCCCATATGGCAATCACAGTTCAAATCCCCAGCCTAGTCAGCCTGAAACATGCTGGGCATGTACACAAGTGTCCAGGACCCAATGAACTGAAGGACTAGAGGAAGGAGATCCTTTGTGACCAAACCCTGTAGAGGGTGCCTCTCTCTCTCTCTCTCTCCCTCTCTCTCTCTCTCTCACTTGACCATGTACCCTATCATGAATATAAGGAGGAGAAAACTCAAAGCTTCAGTCTCAGGTAGTAGTTAAATTTAATTAAACAGACATTTAATTAGGGCTAAATTTTTACAAGAACTCTTTAAAGCAATGTGGGTGTGTAAATAAAAGAGAACATTACTGTTGCTCTCAAGGAGTTTGCAATCTAATCACGTAAAAGAATATAGAGCAAGATAAATCCAGATTTTTTAAAAGTAGGAGTAGTGCTATAAAGTACAGAGAAGGAAGAGGTTATTCCTTGTTGGGAGGAGGGGGAAGGGGAACAATTTCAGGGAGAAGGTGGTATTTAGAGTCAGATCCTGAATAATGGGTCAGATTTCTTTTTTTTTAATTTAAATTTATTTATTTACATTCATTCACTATACATCATTACAGCATACAAAGTGAGATTTCCCATCCAGAATACACTGTATATTGGTTCAATAAAGCACATCAACATACATGTTATCAACAAATAATTTTCCATTTATTTCCTGTATAGTCTGCTTTTTTTGACATCCTTGATTCCCTATCCCTCACCCTAATCACATAAAAGAATATAGAGCAAGATAGATCCAGATTTTTAAAAAGAAGGAGTAGTGCTGGGAACCAGCAGTTAGTGTAATGGCTATGTCGCTGGATTCCCATGTAGTCGACCGCGGTTCGCATCCCGGACCCGGTGGCTTAAAACACACCAGGCGCATGTGTGTGAGTGCCCAAGATCCCGAGAGGAGAAGGGATTGCGGCGTGACCATCCCCCCTGAGGGGTGATTTCTCGTTTTCTGTCTCTATGTCTCTCTCTGTCTGTCTGGCGAGCGCAGGCGCCCTACAAAAAGATCTCCAAAAAAAAAAAAAAGGAGTAATGCTATAAAGTACAGAGAAGGAAGAAGTTATTCTTTGTTGGGAGGAGGGGGAAGGGGAACAGTTTCATGGAGGAGGTGGCATTTAGAGTCAGATCCTGAATAATGGGTCAGATTTCAATGAGCAGAGGTGAGGGGAAGGGTATGCTATTTTGAGTGAGCAAATGCATTCTCAGAATGACCAGTAGTCTAATTTGGCTGGACACTATGGGGTACAGAGGAAGCTGGCCAGATATGGCTGCAAAGATAGATTGGAGTAAGATCATAAAAGAGTTTTAAAGCCGGGCATTTGGACTTTATCCCACAGTCAGTGGGAAAGCAGTACAGACTTTTTAACAGAAATTCATGATCAGAGTTGTGTTTTATGACACCTTGGCAAATCTTGTAAAAAAAAAATAGAAAGGGTCTTGCTCAGAAACAGCTATAATACTGATATAATGAGGAAGAAAACAAGAAACTAGACTCGCGGGTTTTTCTGAAACCAGTATAGTTCCAATTTTACATATAATAACCACAAAGATATTTGCATATAATTTGTATAAGGCAAATAAACCTCATGGCCTATTAAGCAATGTTCAAATTAAATGTGACTCCTGCAACCATCCTGCATTCCTTCTAAATTTTCCACTATTTTCCTTAACAAAGCTTAGGGTACTTTATGGTGAGAAATATCAAGTGCCCAGAGGGAGACGGGGGAAAGGTAGGGTTACCAAACAACTGCCATTCAACTTGCCCCTCCCTGTCTCCAAAATCCTGCCTGAGACAGGATTGCCTGCAAACAAATGAGGCTTACAGCACAGAAAAGAGCAGACTTGAAAGTGTTTTTCTCCTTGCAGATGGCACCAAGATAACAGCACAGAAGGTGAAAACTGGTGAATGGCATTTAGAGACAAGATCTGCAAGGCCTGAGCCTGATGAAGTTTTTGCATGCAATTCAAGTGCTGGGTAGAGAAAACAAACATTTCCATTTGAAAGAGCAAGTTTGGTGCTGGTCTGCTCCTTTAGCATGCAAGGCTTTCTAGGTCCCCACAGAATGCCATACACAAAAAGTAGTCCCTTCACACAAGGTGTTCAGACTGCTATGTCAAGATACTGTACTAATCCTTCCCCTACTCTCTGTACAGATACTGTACCCTTCAAAAGGGCAAGTAGTAGGCTGGCCCCATAGCTTAGTAGTAAAGGAAGCAGAATCTCATATGGCCAAGCACATGGTGCAATGATCTGAAAAACACACCAGGCACATATGTGAGTGCATGCCCCAAATATAGACAGGATGAAGAGGTGGAAGAGAAGTGATTGCAGCATGACCACGCCTCCTTGGGGGGGGCGGGGAGTGAATACTCTATCACACATACACACTCTGGAAATTAAAAAATAAAGGTGGGGGGAGTGGTGAATTACAGCTCTGTCAATAGACCTTCCGGGAAAAGCACAGAAAGACATGACCACTGGTTTGGTCTGGACAATGGTGAGGGGCAGGGAAGTGAGGGTGGACAGAGAACTTTCCAGACTATTCTTTTTTTTTAAATTTTTAAATTTTTTATTATCATTATAATTGTCTTTATATTACATTGGATTACATGTAACTTTACAGTGTATTACAATGCTTTTTCAAAAGGGAATCCCATGCATGTCAGTCAATACAGAGACATTAATCTCCTCGCTTCAACATTCAATATCTTTTCTATGCTTTCCCCAATCATTATTATTATTCTTATTCCCTTCATGACCTGAAGGCCTTTTTATTTTTCCCAGCATCACCTGGAATCTACTCTTCTCCCAACTCTTTTCTTCTTCTGCCCTACCTGTCCCTCTTCTCAACCTCAGCATTGGACTGGGCTTCACTTCCCCCAAACACTCAAGCTCTGCCAGTTGCACCTCTTTGAGGCATTTTTCCTCATCCAACGAAAATCCTACTCTGCTCCGCTTCCTTTTCACCCACCCCATCCCATCATCTGCCAAATCACTATAAATCCTTTAGTGATGAAGACTCATGGGAAGGGTCTTCAAAATGTTCATGGGAAATGCATACCATGAAAAAGCTATCCATAGATTTCAATATTTTTTGAACCAGAATAAATTCATACTTGAACTCCATTTTCCATAATTTTTCCCCATTTTTTAAACTTTTTTTTAATTACCAGAGGACACCTGTGCTCACCAGAGAGAAAGAGAGAAAGACTGCGGGAGAGAGAGGGATAAAGCTCCCCCATCGGGGTGTGATCACACTGCAATCCCTTTCCTCCATTTCTCTACCTCAATAGTATTTAGGGCATGCATACATTCAACATGTTTCTTAATAAACCAGGGCCAGGACTCAAACTGCAGTAGGCCATGTAGGATCTGGCTCCCTTAACCACTGTATTACAGGACAGCCCCTCCATAAAATTTCTGAAGTCCCCTCATGTAGAAAATCTGGGCTCAATGCCCAGTGATTGTATCAGATATGGGCCTGAGGATGCTTAACTAGAGAGTCGGAGAGGGGTATCAGCTCTTAACCTTATCAGCCTAGCTGACTTTTTATTGTGTGCATATAATTAATTTATTTCACCAGTGTGATGGGGGAGGAGTATAGTGAAAACGAGAGAGAGAAAATTGGGGCAAGCCAGGAACAAATAGTTCTCACTCTGCCCCAACAACCCTCATCCAGATTTGAGAAAATAGAGGTTGGGGTGGTGGGAGCTTTGCTACATAATAAGACTTACTTGGTCATAAGCCTCCCCCTCTTTCACGATCCAGATCTGGTGTTGACAAATCCTCAGCTTCATTCAGGCCCCTGAAATTTCCACTCCTGGTGTCTCCTAAGGATAGCTACCAAACAATACAGGCAACTTCCTTTCCCTCCCACACCTTCACCCTCACCTTCCTGAACAGTTCACACTGTAGGAAGATCAAACCACATGAGTTTCACAAAGACAAAAGCAGCAAAGAAGCTGTCAAAAGGCATACCCTATTCACCAACAGCCACTGGAAGGCAAGAGCTAAGGTTCCTAGTTTAGGGCATTCAATAGCTGAAGCCCCAGTGGCAAGACTGTGAGCTGGTGACACACATCTTTTTCTGTTTCCATAGCCTATGGCTGTCACCTGTCACCTAGCTGTGAGAGTAGGTCCCTCCCGCCCCCCATACACACCAGAGAAAAAGAACAGATGTTGAATCTGAACTGCAGGGAAGGACCAAAGCAAAACGTGGGTAGGCGGGGTGTGAAAAAGAGTTACTATGAGAACTCGCCCTAGGAAACATACTCTGAGCCTTTTCCAGAATAAAGCAGGGCAGACTCTAACTTCAGCTAGAGAGGGTTTTTTTTTAGGAACTAAAGTTTTATATTTAAGATTCAAATTCATATTTGGGAAAACATCAAGACGAAAATACTTAAAATGCTAATAGGTTCTTAACCTACATAGACATTACCACATCCTATGTTTTTTTTTCTTTCATGATAAAGCATGTGCATGCACATGAAAGAGCAAGAGAAGCACCCTCGACAGAGTCTAGTCACACTGTGTTCCTCTTTCTCCAGTCCTCCCATCAGATCTTGGGTACTTGTGCACATATCCAGTGTGTTTCAACCTTGGCACCATGTAGAATGCAGCTTCTCCTGAGCAGTGCATAACCACTGTGCCAAAGAGCTGGTCCCCAGCATCACCACTATTCTTGACCTTATAAAGAAGTGTCCTGGCCTTTTAGAATTCTAAAATGACCAATTGGGTTTTCCTTAGGGTTATAGTATCTGGGAAAACTGTATGAATTCGTATCTCCCACATAAATGTAAAATGTTACTTATCCTAGATACACAGGCAGGATTTTTTTCAACGTTTGACCCATATCTACTTGTTAGATAGAAAAATCCTGAAGATTTACTCATAAGTTATTCAGGTACCTCCAAGTGGAAACTTATATGGATATTAAATAAGTCCCATAAAGTTTTTGCCTGTTTGGGTTTTTTTTTTTATTTTTGTTTTTGTTTTGCTAGAGGGTGTATGCACTCATCACAGAGAAACAGAGAAGCAGCGAGGGGAAGAAGAGAAAGCACCCCCATGGGGAATGGTCAAAGTGTAATCTTTTCTCTTACACCTCTTCTTTCTTTTGGGATTTTGGGCATGCACAAGCACACACCTGACATGTTTCTCAAGCCACCAGGTCCAGGACTTGAACCATGTAGTCAGCCATGTGGGATCTGGCTGTCTTAACCATGAGGCCATGGAGCCGACCCAATTTTTTTAATTATTATTTTATGAGAGATTTTTGCTATAGGTCACATGAATTCACTGGAGAGAGAGAGAAAGAAACAGAGAGACAGAAAGTGAGAAATCACCCCCCTGGGGGGATGGCAACACCACAATCCCTTCTCCTCCATTCTCCTCTTGGAATTTAGGGCACACATGCTCAGTGTGAGTTTCAAGTTGCCAAGTCCAGGACTAGAACCTCGACTGACTACATGGGAGTCCAGCACCTTAACTACTATGGTACCTCTTGGCCCCCCATTTCTTAATTAACATTTATTTAACGTATTCATGACTATGAATATTAGAGAGAGAGAGAGAGAGAGAGAGAGAGAGAAACATGCACTCTCAAAAGGATGTCATCATGATGTGATCTCCTATCCCCAGCTTGCTAGCTCATCAGGCTCTTGTGAATGCATGTAAACACCCAACATGTCTTGGGTCGACCTGGCCATGGATCTGAACCCATGGTCACTCATATTTCTTCCAGCAGTGCAATTCAGTATGCTACAACTGCGCCACCAAGGCTGGGACACAAATAAGATTTAAAGGAGACTCTAATATCCCAAAATGGAAGCCTCACCTTCTGCAATCTTGCCACCTTTTCATAGCATCCTTCCAACTCCTGTCGCAAATTCCGGTTCTCATCTGAGAGGATCTCCACCATCTGCTGGGCTCTGGAAACGATGGCAAAGGGGTCGGCAGGCATTGGCTGATAAGAAGCAGAGGACTGCTGAGCCCGAGGCATAGCTGAATAGGCTTCTCCAGGCTGCTGTTGCTGCTGATTCAAACCAGGTTGGGAGAGCCGGTCATGATCCCCCCGGTGAGGCTGGTTAGGTGGCCTAGACAGGTGACCTGAGTGGTCTCCTTGGTTTGGGACCAAGGGGTGCTGGGCAGGAGACAACCTAGTGGATAATGGAGACTGCAGCAATGGTAAGGAACCCCCAGACGTCAGGGAAGAAGTAGGGCTGTGAGGCTGAGAGTTTCTGGCCGACAATGGCAATGAGATGTCCTGTGCTGGCCTGTAAAACATGAAGGGCAAGCTCAGATTAAGTTTGCTTCTAAGGCCCCAGGGGAGAAAGGCACAAGAAACTGAGATGAGGTGGCTTCTGGTGCTCCTAGGATACCTGCAAAACGAGGAGCAGGCAGGGTTAGATCAAACCAGATGACCTCCAGGTCCGGGACTCAACCGTGGTCAACTACAGGATCTTTGCAAAGACCTCACCAGTCCTTTCCCGACCTGACTTCCTATGACTCTACCTTAAAAACAGAGGTATGATCCCTGGTGGGGGAGGGGATCAAACCAGATGACCTCCAAGGTCACTTCTTGAAAATCTAAATGATGTACACCTTTATCTTTATTGCTCAAGACTAAGAGTTTGAAACAACCCTTCTACGAGATAATTTTCATCTTGTTAGTTTAAGCTACACTTTTTCTGATATTACATGGTCCAGCACACATAAAGATTCAAATTTAGAAAATGTATTCCACTTGCCCAGAAGGAAACAACAAATAGTCATCTTAATGAGTCACCCCTTACCTTGCTATCTGCAGCTCCTTTTGATAATTCATATGTTCCCCGAAAATATTACTAAAGGATTTCTAGATACTCATGACACTAGAGATATCAAACCATTATTGTTGGTTCTGGTTATTAATGATTTAATAACGTCCATCAGCAGTAACAACTGCAAGACTTGAAGATGGTTATAGGCAACACCACTATTATCATTTTTGATGTATGGATTCACAAAATGTTAAGGACTAGAAGGGCTTTAAAGAAATTAGGCCCAACACCATCATTGGACAGAAGGGAAAACTGAGGCCAAGAGAGGAAAAGTGATTGGCCAAATATTGAGTGAGTCAGTGGCAGTGCCAGGGTAGAATCGTTTTCCAACTCCAATTTTCTGGCTCTTCCATGATCCATAATGTATTAATTTCTGTGCAATGATGTTTACCTTCCCAACCTACTGCTTATAGAAAGTTCCAGAAAGAGAACATTGGTACATTGTTTAATGTGACTCTTTCATTTCTGTACCTAATTATTAGGTACAAAATACTAATATCCAAGTATGAATAGTTCTTACTTAATGCCTATTGCCCAGAAAGGGAAGTAATCACAGTATGTAGACAGATCATATCTACCACCATCAGCACTACCAAGAAGAATATTTTACAGTGTACACTGAAGACAAAAAGCTTGTTCACTACCAGCCGATGTCCAACTAACTTCATATGCTCCCAAGTCCTGTGGACACTAGTCCTATAGTTGCTATTTTTTTTTCTTTTTTTTTTTTTTTGGAGGGGTTTTTGCTTTAGGGGGGGTGGGCTCGCCCCAGACAGACAGAGAGAGACAGAGAGACAGAAAGCAAGAAATCACCTCCCGGTGGGATGGCCACGCAACAATCCCTTCTCCTCCATTCTCCTCTCGAGATCTTGGGCACGCACGCACGCGTGCCCGGCGTGAGTTTAAGCCACCAGGTCTGGGACTCAACTGCGGTCAACTACGTAGGAGTCTAGTGACAGCCATTATGCTAACTGCTGGTCCCTATAGTTGCTATTTCTCAATCCGGGGAAGCCAGATGGTTAAAAGCTTAGGATCTGAATCTCAACAGAAAGAGTTTGGAAAAAAAAAAAAGAAAGAGTTTGGAGTAGACCTTTTCTACTGTTTACTAGCTGTGTCACCTTGCTCAAGTTACTTCATCTTCATGAGCCTGTTTCATTCCTGCGACTGTAGCAGATGAACTGCAAACACACTTGGGGTCTTCTCATTTTCAGCACAAGAGGAATTACAAAAAGTCTCTTAACTGTTTTCCAGTGAGATCTGTTGACCTTGTTAGAGATTTTACATATGGAATATCCAGTTAATCTTTGCACTAAATTGCACAAAATTTATGGTGGAACTGGGACAAATCACCAGGCGCAATTAACTTTTAACTGGCGTTCCAGATGCTAAAGCATGTCCCTCCCACATACACTAAAGTTACCATTATTGTTCATTTAGACATCCCTACAAAAGATCCTCACTTGGGCCTTTTACAACTACAAAAAACACTTGCTGAGAAATACTCAGTAACCTAGATATTCATGAGACCTCTCAAACATGCTCAAATCTTGGTTCATGTCCCTTAGCCCTATCTATGCCTTGGGTATACCCATATTCTTCCAACTGTATACATATGTCACTACAAATAATTACTTAATACTGAAGAGGCATCTAAACTATTTGGTAGTCGTGATTACAACAGGAAAGCTGCTACCATATATAATCTTTCTTTCCGAGACTCTAAAGAACTCATCCAATCAAAAGCCTGAGTACTGTTTATCAATTTAATTAGTGAACAGTTCCCATTTTCCAGTCGATAGAGTTTTCATTTCCTCATGAGTAAAATGGACTATATATACCCTCTTTCTTCTGTGTAAATGCTATTATACTTTATGGGGGGGTAGGGTGGTCATTTAGAAAGTTCATAAAAATACACATTATTGAAAAACTACAGGGGCTGGACCAAGTGGCACAATGGTATAATATGATGCTCTACAAGTCTGATACATATAATAAGCTTCTGGGTTTATATCCAGAGACCTCCCTAAGTATGCCAGGCATGCATGTGCCCATGATCTGGGCCTGGCTGACACTAAGTAAGTCACAGCATCAAGACTCTGTTTGGGCTGCTATCTCTCTGTTTCTCTCTCTCTCTCTGAAGAAATAAATAAACTCTCTTTTTGGAGAGGTTTTTTTGTTTGTTTTTGTTTGTTTGTTTGTTTTTGCTATAGGACACATGCGCTCGCCAGAAAGACAGAGAGAGACAGAGACCAAAAGCGAGAAATCACCCCCTGGTGGGATGGCCATGCCACCATCCCTTCTCCTCCATTCTCCTCTCGGGATCTTGGGCATGCACGCACACATGCCTGGTGTGAGTCTAAGCCACTGGATCCAGGACTCAAATCGCAGTCAACTACATGGGAGTCCAGTGACATAGCCATTACGCCAACTGCTGGTCCCAAAATAAATAAACTTTTTAAAAAGAAAGCTATACTGGAGTTGAATCTTTTTTTTTTTTTTTGGAGAGGCGTGCTTGCTTTTGGGCGTGTGTGCTTGCCAGAGAGAGAGAGAGACAGAGAGACAGAAAGCTAGAAATCACCCCATGAGGGGATGGCCATGCTGCAATCCCTTCTCCTCCATTCTCCTCTCAGGATCTTGGGCACACACGCACACGCGCCTGGCATAAGTTTAAGCCACCGGGTCCTTGACTCGAACCACAGTCGACTACATGGGAGTCCAGAGACACAGCCATTATGCTCACTGCTGGTCCCACTGGAGTTGATTCTTAAATAGCTCCTCCAGTAACTCCACTCATTAAAAAAAGACATGGATTTCAAAATTTTTTTGCATCAAAATTAAATTGTACTTTAATTCTATTTTTTCATGGATGTTTTGAAGTCCTCTTGTACACATATTTGTAGAGTTAATTAAAATGTCCTAGGATTTCTTGGAGACTTTTGCATTTCTTGGGCAGAAATGTTTGGATTAAATTTCTTGTTTTCCCATCTAGGTCTCAAAATTTCAAGGAAAAAAAAAATCATTGTTTTAACCTCATCATTGTTTCCAGCACTTGGAAACCCAGGGCCTGGGAGGTGTTCTCTTCTAGATTGAATGCCCAGTTCTGAACTGGGCTTCCACTCCACAGTCCCCTGGGCCCCATCAAGCAACTCAAACCTCTCTCTCAAACAAACTAGGTCACTGGCTTCCCTCTTGCCTGGAGGCTGAAAGGCCCCTCCATGCTTTGGTTAGTAGAAGGCTCCCAGGGGCCTCAGGGAGGAGGAGAGCACAAGGTCTCTGGAAAAGGTCTCTGGGGCTGGATAAGCCAAGGACAAAGATAAGCAGAGACAAGGCAACTGCCCCTCAGTTCCTCAGGCTGGAAAAGGAAGCAGATCTCAGTGCACCCTGATGTTGAGAAATCCAAGGCAGCCCATTCCTGGCAGGTTTGCAAACAAGCTAAGGCTGGGGCAGTCTCAAAGGAAGAGAAAGCCCTCCAGTGAAGGAACTCCATCTGGGCTACAGCATCCACCCAACACAAAAAAGCAGGACAAGATGGTCCCAACAAAGGGGTGAAGATTCCCCCCAGAAGAGGGGATTGAAGAACAACAGGGCTGGGGAGCAAATGACAGGGATGTGAGAAGAAGCAAGAATATGCACAAGATGAAATAACAATAGTAAGAATAATTATGTTAATAATAAAGGTGGCAGCAGTCACATGAGCAGCACACTCTTTAGGTCCTTCCATCACACAGCAGCTTAAATCACTCCCCTGAGGGACCAGCAGTTAGCGTAATGGCTATGTCGCTGGACTCCCACGTAGTCGACCGCGGTTCGTGTCCCGGACCTGGTGGCTTAAAACTTACGCCGGGCGCGTGTGCGTGCGTGCCCAAGATCCCGAGAGGAGAATGGAGGAGAAGTGATTGCGGCGTGACGGAGGAGAAGGGATTGCGGCGTGACCATCCCCCCTGGGGGGTGATTTCTCGCTTTCTGTCTCTATGTCTCTCTCTGTCCGTCTGGCGAGCGCACGCGCCCTACAGTGAAAAAAATCTCTCAAAATAAATAAATAAATAAATAAATTTTAAAAAAAAAATCACTCCCCTGACACAATAACCAGGATCAACAAGCCACTCACAAACAACAGAAATATGAGACCAAGGAAGCCTTACCTACTTTCCTGTCCCTTCACTCCCTTCATCCTGCTCCTTCCCAAGACTACCTGGGCCACTAGGGCTCTGCAGAAAAGGGACATAGCATATGTGCAGCACTGACAGAGGCCACTGACTAAAATCTGTGTCCTTCCTAAGTCAGGGCTCTCTTCCAGAGACAGCTTCTGGGGAAGGACACTCATGGTAAGTAAAAGCCCCACCACCAGCTGCCATAGCACATTCTACCCTGCCACCTCTAGGACTGGGAGTCCCCGCCTTCCCTAGCTGCATGCACAAACACACACACATACTCCTGGTTCACATATGTGCAGGCCATGCACACACACACTCACCAGAGCAGGTGCCACCGACAGCCCAGAAGCTAGTTTGTTCTCACCACAGAAACAGAGCCTTTCCCTGGCTGGGCAATGGGGAATCTGTGAGTCCAGGAGCAGCGGGCTGCAAATTCCTGATAGTTTCTCTTGCACAACCAGCTCTGCTCTGAGCTACAGAGTTAGGTCACCCTTAGATTTCACTAAACAAGGATTTCAAGAAACCTCAGATCTGGGCAAGATTTCAACCATTGAAAGGAGGTGGCTGCTTTATAAACTGAGATTATATAATTTTTAAAAGCAGTTGATAAATGTAAAAACCCAGGATGAAGAAAAGGCTCAAGACTTAGAAAGGCGAAGATTCTGAAATATTTTAATTCTTTAGATGCCTTGGCCTTGTTTCCCATTTGGAGTTGTGGGCATTCAAGATATTTATTTTTTAAGTGGGGAGGAAGCTATAGGGAAGACAATGTAATCGAAGGATTGTTAGTAACATTTTGTTCATATTAACAGCAAATCTCTGGCATTTCACTGCACCTCTAAAGGCAAACAAGGTTTGTTTGTTTAACAGCAATCTGCACAAAGAGCTTCCTTTGCATCCTCATCTGTGATTTTTGGATTAAGAACTAAAGAATTTAGTTTTCTAATTGTTTGGTGCTAACAACAGTTGCTTGGAAAAGTACTCACAAACTATATAGCTAGTTAGTTAAAGAAAATAAAGGAGGAAAAATATATCACACCTAAAACCAATTCAATTCTGGAAAGCAGTTCAACTACCTCCTCTTGCTGATCCCTCGGTTTCACTCCCTCACACAGGGCCCTGAAAAAAATGTTACAGCCAGCACTTGCCTGATACAGACCAAAACTCCACATGGTACATCCTCCAACTAGGGCCATTTTGGGTTTGACTATTCATCAACTACATTAGGCATTCTGCTTCTCTCCGATAGAGAAAAAACTGTTAGAGCAAGCCTATGTGTTAAAATACTGCTCAAACGGGGACCAGCAGTTAGCGTAATGGCTATGTCGCTGGACTCCCACGTAGTCGACCGCGGTTTGCGTCCCGGACCCGGTGGCTTAAAACTCACGCCGGGCGCGTGTGCGTGCGTGCCCAAGATCCCGAGAGGAGAATGGAGGAGAAGGGATTGCGGCGTGACCATCCCCCCTGGGGGGTGATTTCTCGCTTTCTGTCTCTCTGTCTCTCTCTGTCTGTCTGGCAAGTGCACCTGCCCTATAGCGAAAACCTCTCCAAAAAAAAAAAATTACTGGTCAAAGGACCAGCCTCCTAGTGCAGTGGTTAAGCATTGTATATAGAGAACCAGATCCCACACAGCTGATGATTACCCTATGGCAAGAACCTTAATAATACATATATACTCTGGGTACATGCATGAGGAAGCCCAAAATCCTGATGGAATGGAGAAAGAGGAAAAGGGATTGAGGTGAAACTACACTGCATTGGGGGATCCTCTCTGTCTAATTTGCTTTCTGACAAGATTTTTTTTTTTAATTTTATCATAGGATGCATGTGCTCAGCAGAGATAGAAACAGAAAGAGAGGAAAAGTGAAAAAGGGGTGATGGTCATGCTGCAATCCCTTCTCCATTCTCCTCTTGGGATTTTGGGCTAGCCTGCACATGCACCTGGCATGATTTTCAAGCTGGCAGGTCTGGGACTCAAATTGCTCAGTTGGTCATGTACAATCCAGCCACTTTAACCTCCATGCCACCTGCTGGCCCTGGCAATAAAATATTTAAAAAAATAAAATATACTGATCAGGGACTAAGACAATGACCACTAGGGGCCGGATGACTAGAGGAGAGGAGAGGATGAGTAGATGTTGGTTGACAGATTATAGGATTTCTTTCTGGAGAGATAAAAAATTTTCTGGAATTAGTGGGGATAGGTGGATATTTGAATGTACTAAAACCCACTTTACTATACAATTTACTGTGGCTAAAATAATTTGATGACATGTAAACTTTTTCTCAGTTAAAAAATGTAAAAAAATGAATAATAAAAAATAAAATACTATTCAAGAAAGGGTAGATCAGCATGGGCTCTGTTGCTTTGGGGGGAGAGAGAGAGAGCGAGCTACAGAAAGCTTAGGAGGGAGTATCTTCCTGTAAGATATATGCAGCTAAATTTCTCTGGTGGTTTAATCAGTATGGGAAGGGGAAAAAACCTTCTTCAGGCTCATTATTTATTTAGGAAGATCAAAGGGCTTTTCCATCTAGCTTCAAACACTGTGGGAGTCATTTCAAATCACAAACAATACTGGTGAATGAATTCTGAAAATAGCTTTCCTGGGCAAGCGCACCATGTGCCGAGCGGGGCTTGGGCTCTGACTCCACACTACAGTCAACGTACTCCCCTCCAAGGCAGCAGACGTCAGCCCATCCACAGCCAGGAGGGAGTCCCACAGACTCTTCTGTACTGATGGGAAAAGCAAAACAAAAACCCCCAGCTTCATTGACATTTTGCTGGCTTGAATGGGTTTCCACTGAGCAAAGCAGAGGAACAGCGCAACCCCTCCCTGGTTCTTCCGTTTCACTGGGCAGATGGGAATAGAGTTCTTGCTCGCCTTAGAACCTTAATAGCCCTGTCCATTACCCCATTTCCTGTTCCAACACACTTATCAGAATTTAGGCTCCTGCCCTTTGAAAGCTGTGCAGAGCAGATTGAAAAGAGTTAGGAAAGCAATCTGGGTTAAGAGGAAAAAACTCCTAAACTGGCAATGTTAGGGGTGGAGCCCAGAGTGAATTGCTTTTGGCTACAACACAGGATCTGGAGGGGGGAGGAGGAATATCAGGAAATGCCAGGTGCCTTCTCTTACCTTCACCCTACTCCACCCTGACTGCCTCCTCTCCTGAGTCACCTAGTAAATTTCAAGCCAAGAGGTTCTTTTCAAAATGAGCGAGGAGGGGACAGGAGGCAGAGAGACTTCAAAGAGGATCACAGCCCTACTCTGTGGGCTGCCTGTGGAAGAAGGTCAGCCTGAGTCCAGAGCTTCAGACCTTATGGCCACCCACAGCTATTCATGGGAACAGGGCAGGAATACCAAACACAACCACCATCATTGTTGCCTATGGCTTAAACCTTGTCCCCTTCCCCAAATGCTTAAATACTATCAGAGACATGGCCAAACACTAACAATATGTTGTTGCTAAATGAACAGAATCCCACCATCAAGCAATGAATGATACGCCTTTGAATAATTAAAGTATATGTACTAAGAACTGAACATACAAAATGGAAGTCACAGGAATAGTTTTTACCTTTGGCATTTTAGCATAAGACCCAAACTTCTATTTGATATGCAAATTTAATTTAGACTTTGAAAAATGTGCCAGGCAACTAGCAAACTCTCTACAGAAGACAAAGCAGTCCAGAATTTAGGAACTAGAAGTATGAGAAGACTTCAAAAAGTCTGTAGAAAATTGAACAAAAGTACAAGATTATTTTGATGGAAATTAATTCTTAAATCCATGTGTAGTTTTTTATAATGCATTTCTATGAACTTTCTGAAGACCCTCCCCACACAAGACAGTAACATTCTGCAACTGCACACAAATATAGGACCTCCCCCCACCCCACCATATCATCTGGATGTTTGGTTAGTGTACAAAAGAATCACAGTAATCCTACTGAAAAATTAAAACTGTTCATAAAAATAACAGATGGGAATTTTATGGAGGGCACTATGTGGAAGCATTAGGATGTCCCAGACTAAGACTAATAAAGTTCAAAATTTGCTCCTGCTTCTCAAGAGAAGAATTCATAGAAACACTAACCCTTCCTTCGATATTTTAGGAGACAGGACAATGAATAGCTGCTGAAATCAAGACCCAGGTTCCTGTTATCTCCTAGGCAGTTGAGGCCATGCTCAACCTGTAAAGTCAGGAAAATGTCAATACAGTGCTAATTACGACTGCAAAGGCTAGAAGTTCAGATTGGCAGGCAAATTACTAAGCCAGGGACCAGTTATGCACTGCAGTGTGTTACACCAAACACCTGCCCATTCCTTCCCTTATGATTCCCAATACACAGCACAAGAAGCTGGTTGGGGATGAGGTCAGGAAATGACAGAAAGGGAACTCTTACCTGGCTGCTCCATACTCAGGGGGATGCTGATACCTCATCAGTTGCCCCTCTGTTCTCCCTGGCTGGTTCAGGCGATGCTCACTATAGAAGTGCCCTGGCTCTTGGGGCTTGCACACTACAGACTGGGGCGGCATGCCCTTGAAGGGATACTCTGGTGGGGGGCCTCGGTGTTCCATTCCCTTCAGGCTATGCTGGTTGGGAGGTGGCCCTTGGGCCTTGTAGAACTCACTGGAACTTGTGGGATTCTTGTAGAGATCATTGGGCTGTGGTGGGGAGAGGGGAGCACTGGTAACAGGTGGATGGGCCTTAACTCCACTGGTGGCCAGTGACATCTGCATTAGACGTTCACTCAAGGAACGAACATGCCCTTGCTTAAGGTCTCTGAGTCCTTCATCCTGGTGCATCTTCCCAGAATTGAGCCGCTGAACTGATGGGCGACCCTCAGTCCTCATCTTCTGGTTGGTGACTCCAGTAACATAAAAGGCTGCTCCAACACTGGCATGCTGTTGGCCCCGAAAGTACTGGGACTGGACCTTGGCTTCTTCATAGGTTGGGAGTTCTTCATTATTCTGCATTCGAGGGGACAACTGCTTCTCCATGATGATGTTTTCTGACTGGATTTCCTGCCCCTGGGGTTCTTGTCGAGCAGCATGAGCCACAAGCTGCTGGTGGTGGTCTTGGGGACTCAACACATCATTCTGTGGGCCTGGGTTCCCACTGCTACCAGGGAAAGGAGGGCCATTCCCTGATGCTTGCTGGTGTATGGCAAGCAGGTTGCGATTCTCGCTAGGATTGCCATAGCGAAGCTGCTCTTGTAGCAGACGCTGTAATACTGTGGTTCCTCCACTTGGCTGTTCTTCAGAATTTCTCATCTCTATTGCTGGTGGTGCCTTGTGAAGAGAGAGAGAAATTGGGCACCTGGGCTGCCCTTGACCTGGGAAGGGGAAACAGGAAGCTTAACACCCTTGATGGATAGATAAATCAGTCCTCCAAAGGGAAAGAAAATGGGTATGTGGGGATGAGGTTTCCATTGCAGAAATAAAGTATGGAGCTGAATCTAGAACTAACAGATTAATTATTGCAGATTCCTGGTGCTAGCATTGATATGATGAGGAACTTGGAGGTATAAGAGCTCTGTTTCCTCTTTTAATTTTACCATCAATTAAATATTTAATCTTGACATAACTCCTAAGAGGACTGGAGAAACCTGGAATGGTCAAATGGGGTGATCTGAGTGGGCAATGTTCCAAGGCCCTTACTCCCAAGGTTCATTTCTCTGTATTCTACTAAAATTAAAAATCCAACTCTTGGGATCAGCAAATGGCATAACGGTTACATTGCTGGACTCCCACAAAGTTGACCATGGTTCAAGTTCCACACCTGCAGCTTAAAACTCATGCTGGGCACATGCATGTGCACACCCAAAATTCTGATAGGAGAATAGTGGAGAAGGGATTGTGGTATGGCCATCCTCTCTGGAGGGGGGGGGAGGGGAGAGGTGATTTCTCACGTTATGTCTCTGTCTCTCCAGCAAATGCACGTGCCCTATAGCAAAAATATCTAAAAAAATAAATCCAACTCTTGGGCCAGGTAATGCAACTGGACCCACGTGGGAAAATCTGGAGTTTGCAAACCGAGGCCTCTCTGTACATACAGAGCACATATGTGCCTGTGACCCAAGCCAGCTGGAACTGAGGGTTGATCATGGCATGGGACCCTACTGGGGGTTCCTACCTCCCTCTCTCTTCCTTCTGCAGAAATAAATGAATAAACTTTTTAAAAACCCAACTCTTAAATGGCTGTGGAAGTGAGAGTAGGAAAGTGGAGAACAGTACTCCACAGACAAGATTTATAAAGCAATTCGGCATGTGAAGGGAGCTATAAAATGCTAAAGAAGGATCAGCTCTGTAGCACAGAAGTTAAAACCCTGTGCAGGGGATAGTGAGATTCCCCCATGGCTGACTATGGTTCAAATCTTTCCCCAGCGGCTTGGAAAACATGCCAGGCTCATGTGTGTGCATGTCTCAGATCCTAACAGGAAAGACAAAAGGAGGAAAAAGGATCGTAGTGTGATCATCGTAGTGTGATCATGCTCCATTGGGGGTGATTTCTCTTTCTCCCTCTCTGTCACACTCTCACGCTCTCTCACTCTCTTGAGCACCCTCTGGCAATTCAAAAAATGCTAAATAAAAACTAAAATAAATATAAGTGACCTTAACTTATACCAAGTAGAAATGACCCCTGCTTTTGTGCAAATCTTTTTTGTTAATCCCATCAGACTCACAAATGTATTTCTTTGAAAAAAAAATCCTTTATTTCTTGTATTGTCCATTTTGGACACTCCTTTATTTAATAAGAGAAAGACTTGGGATAAGTATTACTGACAGTTTCTTTTTTAGCTACCCAGAAATAGTCATTGTGATTTGCTGTTGTTTTATAGGAGGAGCTTAAAGGGGAAGGGCATCTTTCAAATTGAAGTGTGCTCTGACAACATTTAGAAACTGGAAAATAATAAAGTCATCCTTCTGGAAAGGGTAGGATTACCATGTCCCCTGGCCACCACCAATCCATCTAAAGAAGTATGGGGTGAAACAGGTAACAGTAGTAATACAATTTAAGATTCGAATTCAAATCATACTATTGGTTTACAGGGGAACCTAATACCTGATTCCTCTATTCGTGACTTCTATTTTCCCATCTGAAAAATGAGAGTAAGTTGACATCTCTTTTGCATGCACACCAACTCACTAGAACTCAAATTTTCTGGACAGAATCTGTCATCTGAAATATTGTGATTAAATATTAACATTTAATAACAAAGTTTTCACTCTACAAATCCTATGTAATTGGTGGAGAATGGATATTATGTCTCACAGAAAAATCACAATAAAGGTCAACCTAATCAGCTTCAAGTTTCTAGATGAGGACTGGAATACTGGTTCTCAGACTTTTATTTCTGGGATATTTAGTAGACTCTAATATTTATGGAGACATGAACCCATTTTCTTTAGTGTCATAGAGAGTGACCCAGAATGTGTACAGTATATGGAGAAACGTCATCTTCTCTTTTTTCTCACTTCTTGACTACCTGGTTTCTAATTGTTCTACTGAGCAGTTTGACCTCACAGTTAGCCCTCCATAGGCCTCCCTTTTTAAAGGATTTTTTCCCTTTATGCATGACAGAAAGTATATATATATATATATATGAGAGAGAGAGAAAGGTGAAAAGCCTCCACAGGGATCTGGTTATCCCTTTCCTCCAGTCCTCCAGCCCCTTGGATCTTGGGCACTCACACACATACTTGCGTTTCAAGCTGACCAGGCTAGAGATTTGAGCCTTGGCCACCATGTAGGATTTGACTTCCCATGAGCAGCATATTACTACTGTGCCATTGAATAGGCCCGCCAAATCCTTTCAAAATCCCATTCAACATATTCTTTTGGGAAGTGCAACCTATTGTTCTTCCCCTCCCTCCCAGTGGCTCTCCAGAACTCCTGTTTTTGAACTGTCAAATTGAGATTTTCTAATAGGTTGACAAGCAACCTTCAGGTTGGTGCCTGAAACTGGAGAGATAACTAGCAAACTGCTTTTTAATCTCTCAAAAATATGGAAATGGGAACATGTGTGATTGAAGCAAAATTACTTCCAAACCCCTCCTGCAAAACCAGGAAATGCAGACATTGAGCTGTTCCAGACCCCAGAAGAGTATGCCACCCCCTCCCATGCCACACCCTCCACCCAGCAGGCGCACACACACAGGCACACACACGCACATCCCAATTGTCCATACCTATTTCTGCTTTCTTTTAGGCTTAAAGCCTTGATCAGGATAGGGAACTCTTGCTTATGAGCAGCTCCAGAAACCGCACCGGCAGATTCCCTCTCCCCTAACACTCGGGTTCAGGGTAAGCGTCTCCAAGAATCCAACCACTGGTCACTCTGAAATGTTCAGGAGGGGGAGGGAGGGAGAAATAAAATCGTTGTTTCTATTTTGCCACCAATGGCCAGCTGTTAACCAAACCAGTCCTTCCAAGGGAATGACTTGTTCTCCCATGGTGCTTGGCTTTTATATGAGTGGCAGAGTCCATCTCCATTAGGGCAGAAAAGAAACCTCACTGTCCAGCCACTGTGCTCAGGAGGTCATGCCAGTCTCCAAGTGTTGGGATGCTCAGGTCTGAGACTGGAAAGGATTGCTCTGTTCTAGCCTCTCGTTCCTGAAAAGCCACTGCTTCCATTCCTGGTTGGAAGGGTGGATGATGACAAAAGCCATAACCACTGTCACCTGTAGGGTACAACCTTCACATTGCTATCAGTAGCAGGGCAGGTTACTGAAGCTCACTGCCCCACTTCCCAGAAAGGAAGGCAATCATCATTTAGGTTTGGGATCAAAAACAAGGAACACTCAGTGAAGACCTGATTTGGTCTCAGAAGGGCAGAAGAAAAACAAAACTTCTTTTCAACCAAGTCATTAAGTATTTATTGATATTGACTATTCCAGACATTTTCAACCAAGTCATTAATTATTTATTGCATATTGACTATTCCAGACATTTGCCAGCCTCAGGTTAGACACAATGAGAGATACAAAACAAAATATACGTCCTGCCCTCACGGAGCTTACAATCTGATAAACTGACAATCTGATGGCCCATCCATTCTTGCTAGAGTGGAAAGTTGACCGCCCCCTCAACACAGAGCAGCCCCCCTTCTCCAAGCAGAAGATGCCTTCACTTGCTTTCTTAGCACTTCCACTGCCCACGTAGCTCAGCCAAAGAAACTATTAGATTTGTGTTGTAAAGACCAGATGCAAAAGCCCAATAGATGTGGATTTGAGATGGTCCTCATTTACAATTTGCTTTGACACACTGAAAAATCATACAGGTCCAACCAAATGGTTGCAGAACTCAGGAACTTGTGTTTATTTGAGATGCACATGAACCACATTCTTATCTTCTGCCCCAGCCTAGTCATGACTCATTCATATCTTTTAAAGGAAAACCTTGAATCCTCACCAGAGACTCCATTTGAGGAGCAAGGCAATATAAAGGAAGCACACAAGCATCTCTGAATTTTGGGATCATGTCCAAAACATTCAAGTTTTTGAAAAAATCCACAAAACCACACAGTGATTAATTTAACATCATTTCCTTGCAGTCTTGCCAAAAATAAAGTGAACAGATATCGAGTGAACAAACATGGAAAATTGTCTTTCCATCTTGTTTTGGCCCAACATATAATCACAATCAAAAGCAAAATCGTCTCCAATCTGCAAGGCAATTATTTTAGGAGGTCTCCCCTAAATTGCAAAGTAGAGAAACAACTTTTAATTAGAATCAAAGCTGGACTATTAATGGAACTCTGGCAAATTACCACCTTATTTTTATTGTCCAATTCTGAGCAAAACATTTGTCATTTTTCAAATGAAACAGCAGAAAACAGCCCAAGGCTTTTAAACTTGAGCCTCTGGAGAGAAACCACCATACAATTCTTTTCCAGTGCTTACTAGATTCTTCAAACCAATGTCCACAGGCTTTCTCCTGACACTCAGCTCCTCACGGAGAAAACTTTACTTGGCCAAAGTCTTTCTCCAATTAATTTTGTCCTCTCCCCTCCATTTCCTTCTCAAACCCCAAATCACTTGATGTCATCTGGACATAGATCTCACTCCCCCACCCAACACCCAGCCTTTTTTGTTGCTATTTAGAAAAGAAATCAGTCTAAGAAAAAAATTTACAGAATCTTCAGATTACTGATTTTTTCCCCCTTAAAGAACTTACATTCACCTACATGTCAAGAGTCACATAAAAAGGAAAACACCATTCTATTTACTTATTAGAGAAAGGAAAGAAAAAGATTCCCTGTCTCATGCACATGAACTAAAGTAGTCTGAACTCTGCAACCTTTAATCTGCCCACAGCTTTAATCACGCCACTGCCAGGGGGTCTGACATCATCTTCAATCAATATAATGACCTTGTTTCTCCTGGACACACATTGTCCCCTGAGGATATTTGATAGAGGAAGAAAGGATATCCATGATTCTGTCTTTGAAAATGCAATTGAATCTATATTCAACTCTTTGTTTACAACCACAGGGCATCAAGGCCAAGCTAACTTCTTACTTCATTTGTAGTCATTGGCCTCTCCCAGTCTACCTGGAAGGTTGAGCCAAAACACATTAGTGAGAGCCCAAAAGGTTGCCAAGTCAAGTTCTAGAAAATCAACATGACAGGGTAGCCAGGACAGACCCAATTCCCACCCTTCAAATGAATTTTGCAATATGCCTATAAGATGTTCTTTCTATGCCTTATTCTATCCTCTCCTATTCTGCCTCCACCCCACACTTCACCAACCAGGATGAAGAATCTAAGTCTAGGAAACCTGTTTCTCTGCTAAATCTTGGTCAACTTGTTTATATTATTTTACTTCCAGCTAAATGGAAAGGAGCCAGTTCAAAGTTTCCCTGTGACTATATCTTTGACTTTGTGCATGAAACACATACACAACCCCTCATAGAAAGTGAAAGGCCCCAGTGAACTCTCATGTCCTTTCAAGTTGGTGCATAAGGTGGCCTGAAGTGTCCTAGAGAATACCTTGCCCAACAGTCTTGCAAACCAGGCTACTAATTCACTTCCTTTGAGAGCTAAAAAACAATAGTCCTTTGCAGTTATCTAAACTTTCAACAGGTAATGGGTAAGCAGTGTAAATACCACAGTTAAGAACCCAGGCCTAGAGTCACACTGTTTAAGTTCAAGTCCTAGATATCTGTTTTTTTTTTTTTTTCTAACTGACCTTATACATGTGTCTTGACCTTCCAAGTCTCAATTTCATCAGCAGCAAAATACAGGCAATGCTGTTTGCACTTCATAGGATTGTTATACAGATGAAGACTAAGATTAAGAGAGGTGACCTATGTAAAGTGCTAAGCACAGAGCCTGGCACATAGTAAGGGCTCAATAAAAGTTAGTTATTACTAGAGTTATCATTTCAAACAAGCCTTTTTCTAGAAGGCTGTAAAAATTTTATAAAGAAAGGCTGTTTTGTTTTGTTTTGAACCTTTATTTGCAACTCAATCTTTGGTGCAGCCTTAGGTCACAGAAAACCAGACTAGACAAACTGTATGCAGACCATCTAGCAAACCAACTTGCTCTTTCTACAGAAGACACAAGAGCCTCCAAAGGGTAGAGTCAGGACCACAATGCAGGTCTTATAACTCCTAGGGCAAGAGCACTCCTACTACAACATATTATTTAGCATTATTAGCTTGTATGTAAAAGATGCTTAAAAGTTTATTAATTATTAAGCATTGACCCTAGTTTTAAGAGACTAGGCTTAAACCTGGCTTACTGTTATCACCAATTTCCCAGTTCCAATGACAGTAAAATGTTAATGGAGGGAAAGAAGAATCCAGTGAGATAAAAACAGGAAGCATTTTGCTGAAAATACAGCAGAAGAACCTTGCAAAATCTTTCTTCTTAATGACAGCTAGTGGCTGGGAAGGTTTGTGGGGAGAGGTGGATAGAATGATGTTGAATAAAGAAAATTAAATTGCAGATAGATAAAAGGAACAATGTCTAGTGTTAAAAACATAATAGGGTGAATATGTAATAGGTAACAACAATTTACTGTATCTCTCAAAATTACTAAAAAAGAGGATTTTGAACATTCCTAATACAAAGTAATTACAAATGCTTGAGATAACAGGTATACTAATCACACTGGTTTAATCACTCCACATAGTATTCTTATACTGATAAATCACATTGTACTGTACCAATATGTACAACTAATACTGAGTTGTTGGTAAAGTCATGACGGTTTTTTTTCTATGTTTTTTTCTGAAAAAAAAAAATGCTTAACGACTTTTCTGACAACCCAAAATGTTAATAAAGGGGTGTGTGTGTGCATGTGTTTCTTCTTTAGGTCAAGGCATGCAATTATGCCAGAGAAGAACACGAAGCTCCACTAATCAGTATTTCCAGCCCCACTGTTCTAGGTCTTGTCAATATCACACTAGCCTGGCATTTGCTTTTACTTAACTCAAGCCCTAGCTTAAGCAAAGGATTAAGAAGAGAGGTGGCCCCAACTTGTTTTTCCGAACTCTACCTCTATCTAGATTTGGCTGGAAAATTATTTTAAGAAGAGTAACACCCTGGCATTTCCAAATCTTATTGAGGATCTATGTGAAAGATCTGTTCCTGAGATGGTAACACAAAGGCTTCATCATTTTGGGTCCTGGTTTTACTTTGCTGTACCCTGAAGCAATTAAATTTAACATATTCATAGGCAACAAAGACAATCACCCCAGAAGTAGACATAGATAGAAGCAGTGAAATTTGGGTAGCAAGAGGGTCCTGTTGACACCACTTCCTTCTACCCTTCAGCACACATGTTAATTTCAAGAGCGAACTAGAATACACCATTACATCTCATTCCTTACTGCCTAGAAAAAGTAGATGGGAAACATGAAATCAGACTGAACATACATGAGAAAGTTTAAGAATGTAACTATATACTGTCTGTTTTGCTAGTCTCTTTTCTTCTATAGCAAACCATTCTTTTTCTTGTTATGTTTTGTTTAACCTCTTTGTCATAGGGTGTGTATGCTCTCCAGAGAAACAGTGAGAGGGAAAGTGAGAAATCACCCCCTAGAGGAGATGGCCATGCTGCAACCCCTGCTCCTCCATTCTCCTCCTGGGATTTCAGGCACATATGCATATCCGCCTGGTGTGATTTTCAAGCTGCCAGTTCTGAGACTTGAAACCGGGTTGGCCATGTGGGAGTCCTGTGCCTTAACCACCATGCCACCTGCTGGCACCTTACTCTTACTTTTTATTTACTTTTTACTTTATCAGTAATATAAGCACAGTATGCAAAGACTAATAATGAAAATCATTTATAATCCCAGCACCTCAACCTAAAGATTGTTAGCATTACAGAATATTTCTATTTGTTTTTCCTATGTATATTTATGTTCTTATAAAACTATGACATATTAATGTACAAATATCAATCATTTTGGATTCTATATTTCATTTTATCATAAGCTCTTTCTCCATGTTGAGGTATAAGTTCATGACAAATGTTGTAATGGTTGTATTAGTCCGTTAAATGGGTGTGTATCAAGATTCACTTACCCATTCTCCAATTAAGACATTTAAACTGCTTCTAATTTTATGCTAGTATAAATAAGATTACAAAAACATCTTTGTGATTGAGCCTCTTTCCTTTGTTTTTGGTTTTGGTTTTGCCATAGGGCATATGTGCTTGCTGGAGAGACAGAGAGAGGGAAAGTGAGAAATCTCTCCCCAGAGTGGAAGACCATGCCACAATCCTTTCTTCTCCATTCTTCTCCTGAAATTTTAGGCATGCATGCACACATGCCCAGTGTAAATTTCAAGCCACCAGGTCCAGGATTCGAACTGGTCAACCATGTAAGAATCCAGCATCTTTACCACTACGCCACTGGCTGACCCTGAACCTTTTTCAATATTGTGGTTTGTTTCCTAATGACAGAATCCCAGAAGTGAAACTAACGGGTCAAGGAGCATAAATGTTTTTAGACAACCTACTAAAAAAGTAAAATAAAACTAGCAAGACACCAGAGCCTCATGAAATTTCTTCTTCATTTAATGAAAAGTTCTACTTCCATTTCTCTACCAGGGCAAAGCAGGGCTCTTGGGAGGGAAAGAAGCCAAGAGAAGCAGTGTAGTATCCCAGTGGCTTGCGCAATGGCAGACTGGAATGTGGGCTCCCCTGTGAATTCAGCTTGCATGCACTTGCCCCAAATTGCCACCCAGCCAAGAAGCTAATTAGTAAAAGCATCAGGTGGGTGAGAACAGGTTCATGGCCTGTAATGGCTATATCATCTTTCGTTTTTGCCCTTGGAAAGATCTGACAGTCAACTTGGAGACATTCAGTTCTAGTGACCCGACCTGCTACATTCTAAGACTTAAATTTGTTAGTTTTCACGTATCAATCTCCAATACATCGTAAAGGGCATTTTCTTGTCTAGAGCTAAGCATACATGACCAATAAGCCTGTGTGTGTGTACGTCTATTTTCAGCCTCAGTTAAGGTGGCACATTTAAGGTCAGTCCTGTTTAATATTATATTACTAAGTGGCACTTGTCTTCAATGATCAATGTGTTATAGATGGAGGTTTATTTGGAGACCCAACCATAAAAGTCATCCAGTCCTAAGGCCAGGGAAGCAATAGGCCAAAGATGCCCCTGGCTTAGCAAGAATAACAGGCATTTCTTTCTGTGGTTTTTAGCCAGAACTCTCAGAAATGGGCAGTTCTGCTTTCCATCTTCTCCTTGAAGGTTTTCCCTTAATCCTTCTCCACCTTCCCTTGATCCCAACTCTGCTCAGTATGGAAAATTAATTCTCTCCTCCCTGTGTTCCTTGAGCACCACTCTATTACAACACTTATCACAGCACAGTTTCTTTACTTAAAAACTCATTTAGGGAGATAAAGACAAGTATCCTCAACAGGATCTGGTCACACCATGATCTCCTTCTGCCAACCCTCCAGCTTACTGGGATCGTGAGCACCAGTGCACTTATGCCTTGCATGTTTCAGGTTGACTTGAGATCCAAACGCATGGATGGCCATATGGCTTCCAGCACTACAGGCAAAAATACCACAGCCTGAACCACCAAGGCTGGGCATCACAATTTCTATAATCTTTATTAAGCAGTTACTATAGCCAGATACTGTGCTAGGTGGGCCCTAGGGTGAAAAAATAAAACAGAGCCCAGTCATCAAGGAGCTCTCAGTCAAGCATGAGAGCACCATGCAATGGGAAAACAGAGGTATGAGCGGGTACCTCTACAAAAATATCCTGAGCTGCCTGAAAAAGCTTTGCAGAGGAAAATGTTTTATGAGCTGAGTAGGAAAAGCAGAGTTTGGTGATCAACATGTCAAAGACAGGCTGAGGGCCAGGCAGTGGCAACAGCAGTGGTGTGACTGGAGCCATATGAGAAGGGTCTTGGATTCATATCCCAGCACCTCACCAGATGCAACAGGTGCACATACATGCCTGTGATCCAGGATGGCTATGGTTGAGGGTAAATCATAGCAGAGAGAGACTGAAGTGTTATCTGTTTCTCTGTAGCTCTCTCTTTCATGGAAGAAATGGATAAAGTTTTGGGGAAAAATATATTGAGATATATCTTTGATAGTCATTAGTATATGGATGACAGCTAAGGACACAGAAGTGGGCTGTACAGTATAGAGTAAGGACAGAATAGAACTAAAGATGAAACTAGGAATGGATCCCTGAAAAACATGATCACTCGGGACCAGCAGTTAGCGTAATGGCTATGTCACTGGACTCCCACGTAATTGACCGTGGTTCACGTCCCGGACCCGGTGGCTTAAAACTCATGCCGGGCGCGTGTGGGTGCCTGCCCAA
>NW_006204851.1:3527556-3532513 GCF_000334495.1 Tupaia belangeri chinensis
AAAAAAAAAAAAGAAAGAAAGAAAGAAAAGAAAAAATGTGATCACTCAATGGTCACACGCTTTGCAAATGTGGGAGAGAAATTCCTTTATTTACCGCCATATACCTTCAATCCAGACCTTACAATATACTGTTCCAGGGACAAAAATCCCTAGGTGCAATGCAAGGAGAAAAAAAAAATGAAGTTAACTCTTGACTTTTAAGCTTCTATGTGCTCAGGTAGAAATCATAGTGATGGGATGAGCAAGAAGGAAATGGAAACAGGAATTGCTGGACTATAAGATCTTAGAGGGCACAGCCTGGGTGCATGATTTTTCACTGCTCCATTCCAACACCTAAAACACTAACTGGTCCATAAAACGTGCTTAGTAATGGCATCTCGAGTGAAGCCTTTGCTAGAGGCAACAGCAGCAGAAGAAAAGGAACAAAAGACATGGAATAACAACAATACTATTACCTTTAGTTTCTTGGCCTTCCTTCTAAGAAGATAAAAGCTCTTTCACTTCTATTATCTTAGTTGTCCTTCTCAGCAGTTCTGTGCAGAAATAAAGGCAAATGTGATTAATTCCATTTTACAACTGGAGAAGCTCAAGTCAGAAGAGATAGCTAATGACAACAAATTTGACCAGGGTTTCACTGCTGCTCATTAGCTGGGCCAAGATCAGAACCCAGGTCTTGTGACTTTCTGCCTTGTGCTTCACAGAATTGCCTCTCCAGTTTTTTTTGTTTGTTTGCTTTTAGTTTTTGCTATAGGGAGCATGCACTCACCAGAGAGATAAAGAAGGAATGTGAAAAAGCACCCCCAGGAAAGATGGCACTCCACTATCCCTTCTCCTATAGTCTCTTTTTGGGATTTTCAGCACACACACACACACACACACACACACACACATGCCTGGAGTGATTTTCAAGTCAATGAGTATTGGGCATGGTGGTGCCCGCCCTAAGGAAAAAACCTATAGAGGCTAGAGGATTGTGCCATCGAATCCACCTATCTCTCTCTCTCTCTCTCTCTCTCTCTCTCTCTCTCTCTCAAGTCAATGAATATGGTATTCAAACCATGGTCAGCCATGTGGAAGACCAGCACCTTAACCACCATGCCACCTGCTGGGTCCTGGCTCCAGGTTTAAAACAGTTCACAAAAGAAATGTATTAGAAAAGCAAACTCTGGCACTCCAACAGTACCTTAAACAAAATAGCTAATAAGGCTGTTCCCTGTATCAACACCAGACCACTAAATGTAGCCCCAGGGGGGCTCTGCTAACATAATTGGGAGGTCACTCCCTGTTTTTCTGTACATCTTTCAAATGAAGCCCCATCCGCCTTTGGTCTAGGCTTCATGTATGAGCAGGGCTCAGGTGCTGATTGCAGGTGTGGCATCCAACAGGTGCATGGACAGGAGCCAGTGTTCCATATCTTCATACCAAAGGGCCTGAGTCACTCTCCAAAGGCAGAAGGTAGCCCCTCCTCCTACTGCTGACTTAAAAGCCCTGGGAAACTATCTTGACTGAGTGGCCACTGCAAAACTGCATCTAAACTCTGCCTTCCCAAAGACAAGGAAAAAATCAGCTAAACCACAAATCATATAAGCTAGCCATCCTTCCCACTAGCAGAAATCAGTGCAGGAATAGCTTCAGGGACCTATGAATATACAGAATGACCATTCCCTCCAAGTTATGGGAAAAAGAAGACCATGGCACATCCATGTTATGTATTTAGCTACAGAGCATTTACTCCACTGCAAGTGGCCCTGAAACCTCAGGAGCAAGTACTCATCCCCATCCCAAACCCCAAAGATAGAAGACAGCATAAAAAACCAGCAAGGACTCCTACTAGGTTCCCACCACAACCCCTATTCAGGCTGCCCAGGAGAACAGCTTACCCTGGTCACAAAAAGCACCAGATCAGAAAATTCCCCTCAGAAGCCTAACTGGCAGCCTGAGGCACATAAAATGTTCCTGGCGGTAAAGGGGGTCATCAAAATTTTCTTAGCTCTAAAAATTGTTTGCTTTTAAAAAAAAATCCACCTCGTTCAGTCCCCCCTCCATACATGTACACGATGCAAAATGAAACTAATTGTACAAGAAAAAAATCAAATGGTTTATTATGGTTTGTAATATTTCTCCAATTCATATGGAATACTCAGATGAATAAGCTTTGTTTTACAGCCTGTGATCCAGAAGTGAAACTAGCTACTAAAGTCAAAATGTAATCACCATATATAAACACGGTAAAACAAAAACCTGAACTGGAAACCTAAATGTAATAAAGAGGGAAATTAGATTTCTTCAAAATAGGCTGTCTAAATAATTTTTCCCATCTGTGATTTTTATCTTACTTTGCTATCACATGGAAAAAATGTCACTAATTCAATGCAAATCCATGGCTCATGAAAACAACCAAAATGAGTAAGGGATGCACTAATTAGCTTCCTAATGGGGAAGGTTTTAATTGAACTATTCTATAACAACCTTCATCAAAGTTTCCAGGGCAACTTCATAAAAGGATGTCAAACCTGGCCCACATTTTTATTCCCTTAAAAAAAAATTCTCTATACACAGAAACACAGAAAGCTGATTTCTCTTCAATGCTGTTAACACTCAGGCCACTACATTTTCTGATGTCAGCAATCCCCTTCCCACAAATATTCCAAGTATGCACCACCATCATTCTCCTTTCAATTATGTGGTTTCTCTGCTCCTTACTGATTGAGTCCAGGCCTCTTGGATAATGAGAAGCATGTGCAGGGAAAATATGCTCTTAAAAAACACATACATCAGTTTCATCTGCATTATAAAGAGGGGAGCAGATCATTTGTCCATATCGAAGGAATAAAAATGTGAAGTTTGCTTTGGCATATATAAAGAAACAAAGATCGGAAGGCACCAATACCTAAAGTTGGGGGTGTAGTTATTGCAATGTGAGGTGACACTAGTAAGAACAAGAACAACTTCCCACCAAATCCACCCTTTCTAGCTTGGTCACATTTATATTTAATGTTATCTTAATGTTGCTTTGGGGGGTATTTAAGTTCTGACATACACATGGAAATGAGCCACAAATTGTACAGCAAGCATAAATATTCCATCATTAATAAAAACCAGCTGCGTATAAAACACTACAATGGCTGGATTTTAGTTACTGGCTATCATCAGTATGTGTCACAGGCAAATATTACCCAAAACTTTCTCCCTTCAAACATGTGCATGTGCACACACATGGAAATTTGCTTTACCCTTTCTAATCTTTAAGAGGAACTTTCAAGAATTCACTGATCTCTATGGCACATTCCAACTGATGTCTCTTTTTGAAGCAATTTTTCAACAATCTGGCAGGTGCTAGAGTCGTCTTATTTGCATCTCAACTATCACATAGTATGAAAATGTTTAATTATATTTTTCAAAAAGCTGAGGTCAATAACACAAATGTTGGGTCAATCTTAATTATTGTCAGTAAGGCAATGGGCCACCAAAGGGCACTGTATGTTATAGGGGCAAAGCTCATTAAAAGTGAACACCTGCTCAGGACCCTATAATAAGCTGCTTTGCTATCATGCAAACACCTTTCATCCAATGACCTCAAAGCATGTGCCCAATATGAAGCATGCCTAAACACCTCTGTGAAGTATTAATATCCTCGCTTCCCAGAAGGGTAACTAAAGCTTAGAGCAACTAATTCATTTACCCTTGGTCACATGGCAAATGAGAGAGGGGTTGGGCAGAGAAACCCACTTCCTAGTTTCAAGTCATACAGGCTAATGATATTTCATGGAGTTGGGGCAAGAGTGAAAGTGATTTTACAAATGCAAGGCAAGCTATAGAGTTAAAGGGGATTTTTAAGAATTGCCTTAGGAAATATTAGCAAATATATCCATCTGTGTTTTCCCCATAAACGCATATTACAAAGAAGTGTTCCTGACCTTCGCTTGGTACTTTCTGAATACTAAAAGATCTCACTTTTTTTTCTGCTTAGAGAAACTTAATCTAATTTATGATGAGCCACTGGTTTCCAGGAATGACTCCATCAGAAATTGGAGATCACATGTATACTATTCCTTCATTATCAAAGGAAAATTAAAGGACTGTGGAACTGAACTTTCATTACATAGTGAAGGCCTCAGCGAGAAACCCATTATGTGTGGACCATCCTGCTATGTCTACATGTCTTTTATTTCATTATTGAAAATCCTTAGGTTACTTGCCATTTTTTAGTCTAATTTCAACATATTAGTTTCAAGGTATAAAACAAGCATATCAATGCCTTCCTACTTTTCCTTTCTCATTCTGAAAAGTTCATAGTCTACCCAAATTTGTACTCACTTAACAGCATATCATGATGTAGTGGTTTAAGAATCAATGTTGGGACCAGCAGATGGCATAATGGTTACATTGCTGGTCTCCTACATAGTCGAACATGGTTCAAGTTCCAGACCCAGCAGCTTCAAACTCACACTGGGCATATGTGCATGTGTGCCCAAGATCCTGAGAGGAGAATGGAGAAAAAGGGATTGTGGCATGGCAATCCCCCCCTGGAGGGGGAGATATTTCTTGCTATCTGTCTCTCTGGCAAGTGCACATGCTCTATAGCAAAATTCTCTCTTAAAAAGAAAAAAAAAATCAATGTTGGAACCGACTGGTGATGTGGTGGTTAAGGCAGCTATATCCTACATGACCAACTGTGTTGTTCAAGTCCTGGATCTGGCTGCTTAAAAAACACATTGGGCGCACATGCTCGCATGCTCAAAATCCTGAGAGTAGGAGAAATGGAGGAGAATGGAGTGTGGTGTGACCATGCCCTATGGGAGTGCTTTCTCACTTTCTCTCTCTCTCCTTCTCTCTCTGTCTCTCTCCAGCAAGTGCAAGCACTCTATGGCATTTTTTTTAAAAGACTTTTGTCCTGGCAATTGTGAATAATTGTATAATAAACATGGATGTGCAAGTGTTTTTCCAACTTTGTGTT
>NW_006204851.1:3532796-3539562 GCF_000334495.1 Tupaia belangeri chinensis
GACTACATGGGAGTCCAGCGACATAGCCATTATGCTAACTGCTGGTCCCTTCTATGAGTAGGTTGTGAGGAACGTCCATAATGTTCTCTTTAATGTATAAATAATGATAAATAAAATTATTTAACCTCAATTAAAAAAAACAAAATAGAAATTATTCATCAATTTAAAAAAGTTGTAAGTATAAAAAAAGAAAAATAATCAGGGACCAGCAGATAGTGTAATGGTTAGTAGCTGGAATCCTATATAGCTGACCACAATTCGAGTCCCAGACCCAGAGGCTTGAAACTCCCACCAGGTGCATGTGCATGTTTGCCCAAAATCCCAAGAAGAGAATGGAAGAGAAGAGATTACAACATAGCCATACCCACAGGGGATGTTTTCTCACTGTCTCTCTCTGTCTCTCTGGTGAGTGCATGTGCCCTATAGGAAAACTCTCCAAAGGAAAAAAAAAAGAATCAATGAACAAGGCTAGAAGGTGGCAGAGCAATAACAATATCTCTGTGATGCTGGACACATATGGAAAGGTTCTCGGTTCCCATCCTGAGGCCTCTTTGTGCACGCCCATGATCCAGGTTGGCTGAGGCGGGAGTAGATTGCTATGTGAAGACCCTGTTGTGGTGCCTGTTTCTCTCTGTCTCATTCCCTATCATGGAAGAAATAAACCTTTTAGAAAAGAATCATTGTCAATGATTTAGACAAAGTAACAGTGGACCCAGGGGCTCTTTTTGCTTAAAAAAGACAATAGGAAGTCAAAGGAATAGAATTAATAACATTGCTAGATACATGAACATCCCCTAAATGACAGACAGTGTTTATGGATTATTTATTAAATCTATTAGTCTCTTCTGGCATTCCAGGAACAAAAGGTGTAGGATTTTTCACACTCACATTCAGTCAAGTTCTGACTTCATTGCTCCACACAGGTTTACCCCAGCTAAGTCTTAAGAGTACTCTTTTTAAAAAGCAGCATTGGATATTCCTGTGACCCTAACTATGTGAAATGCATGTTAGTACAGGCACAACAACTTGAAAGGAACTAGGAAAGCAAAAGCAGGATGGTGTGGAGGTTAAGGCAGCTGGATCCCACATAGCCAACTGCATGGTTCAAGTCTCGATATCAATGGATTGAAAAATATGCCAGGCACATATGCATGTGTACCCAAAATCCTGAGAGAATAAAAGAGAAGGGATTACAGTATGGCAATTGCCCCTAGGAGCAATTTCTCACTTTCCTTGTTTCTCTCTCTGTCATCCTATGGACTCCTTTTTTCTTTTCTAACAAGATGACTACATGATTGTACAAAGGGATTTCAAAAAAGTCTGTGGGAAAACAGTATTAAAACATGAGTTTGTGACCAGTAGTTGGCTTAATGCCTATGTCACTGGACTCCCATGTAGTCGACTACAGTCCAAGTTCCGGACCTGGTGGCTTAAACTCACACCGGGCACATGTGTGTGCATGCCCAAGATCCTGAGAGGAGAATGGAGGAGAAGGGATTACAGTGTGGCCATCTGTCCTTGGAGGTGATTTCTCACTTTTTGTGTCTCTCTTTCTGGCGAGCACACGCACCCTATAGCAAAAACCTCTCAAACAAACAAACAAACAAACAAACAAAACCATGAATTTAATTGGGTCAAAAATTTCTGAAATCAATGCACAATGTATTTTCATTTCATGCATCTTCCATGAACCTTTTAAAGACTCCCCTAGTATTTCTTCCTTTTTTTTCTTTATTCATGACATAGCATGTGCACACATTAGAGAGAGAAAGAGAATGAGCACCTTCCACAGCATCTAGTCAGACCACAATCACTTACCTCCATTCCTTCATGCCCTGGGTAGTCCTACTTGTTCCTGCATGCTTTGGGCTTATTAGGCCATGGATCTGAATCTCAGTTTCCATAGGGAATTGGCCATGTATAACCACTATCCATGGAGATAGCCTACCCTTCATTTTCTTTTTTTTTTTTTTTTGAGAGGTTTTTTCTATAAGGCACTTGCACTCGCCAGAAAGGCAGAGAGAGAGAGAGACAGAGAGACAGAAAGCAAGAAATCACCCCCCAGGGGGAATGGCCACACTACAATCCCTTCTCCTCCATTCTCTTGTAGGGATCTTGGGCACGCATGCATGCACACACGCCCAGTGTGAGTTTAAGCCACCAGGTCCGGCACTTGAACCGTGGTCGACTACATGGGAGTTCAGCGACATAGCCATGATGCCAACTGCTGGTCCCCTACTCCTCATATTTCTAAAAACAATTACACTTCAATCTCTTTGGAATCATATACATTTCACACCAGATATTGATGCCTAGAAAGAGAACCATAACCTTTTGAGAACTATCTTTCAAAATTACCCTGTGTGGAAGGATAAGGAATTGACCATCCCCAATGGGAGGTGTTTTCTCACTTTCTCATCTCTCTATTTCTCTCTCTGGCAAGTGCACACATCCTCTGGCAAACTAAACAAAACAGAACATAAACAAGCATGCCTCAATAGACCTACGTTCTTGCCTGGAATCAGCATTTATATTTCTGAAAACAAAATCACCGTCTGATCCCCACAATTTACCATGGAGGAAACTTGCCAACGGTGGTAAACCAAGTTAGAGTTGGGCCTAGAGCCCAGGTCCCTCTCACCAATAGGCTCAACAGGAACATTTATCATAGATTCTTACATTTAAAATGACATCAGTTGCCATTATTTACTAGAAACAATTTTCTGGGTCCTTGGATTAGTCAAATACAATAACTAGAAGTAAAATCTTTTACCTATATGGGGTAATTAGTCCCATCTTTAGACTTGTTGGAAATCCATGAAGCCCAATTTATTTCCATAATGTAATACTGCCTTTCATAAGCAGTGAGGTTGGGCTAAGATAGCCAGCATTATTCCAAGCCAGAATGATGTGGCAAAAAACTCAATCCCATATAACAAAAAGATTTCAAAGGCCAAATAACGACCTTCCCTAATTCAAGTAACAATCATGACAACAAATTCTAATGTATTCCTTTATAAAATAAATATATGTCGGAGAAGGCCAGTTATAGTGAATTTTTGTTTATCAAGTTGTGTATAAAGGCACTAACTAGGAAAGCTACTTCTTCCAAAGAAACCTGTTGTGAATTCTTTTATAAAGCAAATGACCCCCGTATTTTCTTTCTTTTTCTTTTTCTTTTTTTTTTTTTTCTCTTCAGATTGTGTGTGCCTTGTGTGTGGAAGGGGCAACTTCCCTCTTTTCTCTGGGTAAAAAGGGGTCAGAAGCCCACCATGGAGGAGAATTTGGCAGTACTGCCACCCTGTTTAATGCCCCCTTCATTCCTCGGACCAAATTCCAACCTTTGACTTGGGGGTGGGACCCTAGATTTTGGACCAAAGTCCACAAAAGACAGCAAGGAACGAAAAGTAAGTAAGACTAAAGACAACACATCATAGTAAAACACCAACAAAAATTCCTGGGGACAGGAAATCAATGGATCACAATTCTAAACAAATTGGTTTAGTCCCCAGCTAATTAACTTGTCAAGCAGATCTCTAAACCCACTGAATCCATGGGAGAAAGAGGTGATGTAATAGGAGATTTGGAAACATTTACCCATTTACCATCCTAAAAGGCTCAGTCACGACCACACACACCTCTCTCCACCCCTTTCAGTGGGTTTTAGCTAGGCTTAATGGGCGCAAAGGACAATTTCTACCAGACAGTCCCTAAGAATAGATTGTTCTCATACATTCCAAATGCTCAGTCTCCATGGAGGAGGCTACCTGGTTGCAAGCATTTCCCAAGAGGGAATATATCTCCTATTCCTACTCATTGGTAAGCCCCCACACACACCTCAAACAACACAAAACAACTTCTAACCATCCTGAGAACTTCAGGGCACTTTTCTAGGGTAAAGGAAAAGAAACGTCAAGAGGGGAGCCAGAGAGTGTGAGAAACTTCTCTTGTCTCCAAATGGGGAAAGAGGCCTTAAAAAGCTGGATCAAAGAAAGAAAGGGGGATGGGGGAGAAGGGCTACTTAATGACAAAGAAAACCTTTTAAAGAAGGCACAGGCCCTGGGAGAGGGCTCTTAGGAGAGGCACAGAAGCAGATGTACCCACTTAGAAATCTGGCACTCAATGGGACTTCAAGGTCAGCATCCATCCCCCTCTACCTTCTCATTAGACTGCTCTTAAAGCATTCTAGAAAGTCTGCTTCGTTCTTTAGAAATCTTCAGAAAAAAGCAACTCCACAGAATGCTTTCGTTCCGCATAAGGCTAATAAATCCGACTTCATAAACCAGAAATGAGATTTTAATTTCCAAATTCAAAACAGTATTGAACATGAATTTTTAAAGCTCCCTTTCAAAAATCTTTTAAATAGGTAAACAGATCCACAACTTGCACATAACAGCTACTCTACATACAACTGTGGTCAGAGGTTTATTTCACATGTAGAGTGTGAAGTCAGAAAAAGCACTTTCAATTTTACAGAGCCACAAACTATACCAAAGAAAGAAGTGACTTAAAATGAAGTATGAATTAGTGCCAGAAAATGTCTGTAAATGACACCAGATAAATCCATACAGAATAGCTGGAACCTGAGTTATCATCTGTAAATAGATGCAACTACGCTACAACCACCTGGCTGTTAAAATGTCCCAGGCCAGTTATAAAATGTAGTGTGGTCAGGCCAGCTTTTCCTTCCCAGCTGATCTGAAACATGATAGTTTTTAAAAATTGTCACCATGTAATGTACCTTCTCTACCTTCCTGCTTTCCTTTCCTGTATTAAAATCAATCAAAAAATAAGTTTAAAATGTAAAAAAAAAAAAAAAAATCCCAAGAAAGCAATGTGTTGGGGGTATCTCAGTTAACAGGCCTTTGAATACCAAAATTCTTAGAAGCTTGACACACTTGTCCAATTGAAAATAAGTGGGAGATGGGTGAAAATTTATCCCACATCCAAAATGGCATTTCAAACTATTCTTAGCTACTAAATGAGGGTGCTGAAAGGTCTAACTCAGAAGCCTACACAAAGGCTGCCCTGAGAAAGAACTTTTCACAAAGCCTAGCTCAAGAAGACTTAAATACCCTTAGCCCTTCATCATTGAAGATTATGGTGACTAATTATCTTCCTCTCTGAATGGGAGGTTATATTCAGAGTTTTTAAAATGCCTCCCACCTTCCACTCTTCATGGCAGGGAGGAAGGAAAACTGAACTATACACCCCAAGTTATCAGAAAATTCTTTCCAAAACATATATTAGAGACTAGAAATGTAGTTTCTCACAAACTGGCCCTTTCCTCTCTCATTTAACTGTATTTAGTCCCTTGCTGCAAATTATTATTCTATTATTATCAAGTGGCAATTTACCAGGGACTGTGCAAAGTCTACAAAGACTTACTTTTCCCTCTCACTTTTCCTTCTCTTCATTTTCCTATGTCCATGAGTCCATCTTACTGAAGTGCCAAGGTACAGTGGCTCAAACTTGGACCCTCGAGACACCTGCCTGTTCCCACAAAATAAGTTACTAACATCTTTGGATCTTATAAAGCAGATAGGGAGCAACCCCCTCCTCACCACTCCCTCCACACAGAGAGACACAAGCACAAACATATATGGCGGTCTTCAAAAAGTATGGAAAATGAGTATTAAGTATTATGCAAAGATTTCACATTTTTTTCTGTACCAAATAAACTTTAATTCCATTTTTCCAAGAACTTCTTGAAGTCCCTGCATACACACACACACACACACACACACACACACACACAAACAAGGAAAAGTAGCATTGTATTGTAGATTGTGCTCAGGCTTCAAAACGTCAAGAATTCACAGCCCCAGGCTGAGGGAGTGTGAGTCCCCACCCTGAACCAAAGCATTTAGGAGAAACTCATCTACAATAGTTATCTAAGATAAGTAAGGACACACGCTGGGCTAAATGTAGACCTAGGCTTTCTCAGGTCTTTAGCTCCTTACATGATTACCTAGAGACCTACAAGGACCCCAGAAGGCAAGGAAGTAAAAGTACCATTAAGTATTGGTACCCCCACCAACATCTCCTCCCCAAAGTAGGACGGGAAAGGAGAGTACACTCACTAATTTAACTTGCGGCACATCCCAGAAAACTCAGGGCCAGCTGCAAAGAAAGTAAAACACACAGGCAACCCCACACGCATCAAGAGCAACTCACTCACGCTGAGGGCACGACCAAGTACATGCCACCATGGATTCCTGCCCCAGTTCCCCGCGAAAAGTAACCACGCGTCTCCTACCCCTGATGGCAACGAAGACAAGGTGACGACTATCTGCTCACTCAAGTGGCTTCTGTCCGGGCGGTGGCCAGGGATGGGCAGGGCGAAAGCCCCAACTCCTGGCTGCTCCCCTCCTCGCCGCTCCGTCCGGGCTCTCCTTGGTGGCAGTGGACAGGCAGGATACCGGGCCGGAGGGTGGAGCAGCGGATGGTCGGAGGCGAGACAGTGTGGAGGTGTGGGGGAAGGCGGTGAGAACTAAGAAGAGGAGGCGAAAGAGAGCGGAGATGGAGGACTAATTCAGGGGTTCTACCAGTTTAGGCAGCCAGAAAGCTCCAGGGAAGGAAGGGGCGTGACTGCGATGAAGCCAGCTCCTGGGCAAAGGATGGGAGGTACAGGAGGGGGACGAAAGGGTGCCTTTTCTTCTTGCGGTGAGCGGCTAGGACCGCCCAGGAGGGGAGGGTGGACTCAGGCAGAAGGGGAGGCGGAGTAGAGGGCGGGGAAAGAAGGGCGGGAGCCTGCCTAGACCCT
>NW_006204851.1:3539898-3547900 GCF_000334495.1 Tupaia belangeri chinensis
CCCGGGTTGGCTCAGGGTCCTCGCCCCCACCTCCCTTTGGCGGGCAGTGCGGGCGGCAGGGGGTGTGGGCGGGGCTCTTCGGAGGCTCCGCCTCTTGGGCGGGCTGGGAGCGCCGACCTGGGTGGGGCGGACCCTGAAGTGTAAGTTCCACCCTCCCTTCTTTTGCAGCTACCCGTTGGCCAGTCCTGGCCTAGAATTCGCTTGCAATTGGCCCCTTGCGTCGCCAATCCCATCCTTTTGTCCCACCCGCCCTCAAAATTAATAAAACGAAACAAGAGGCTATTGTCTAGCTCTCTGTTCTCCCCCAGCTACTGCTGGGAAGGGAAAGATGAGACGCTTGATTTCTCAGTCTCATGAACACTCTGCGACAATTTGTGGGCCACTCCAGCACACCTTTATGTTTAGGGCACTGTTCAGCCCTCTAGGAATGGGTAACTTTTCTTCCCCCTTAATTCATTGTCCAGGAGAGAGAGAAAGTACTTAGAAGTGTCAATGTGGTGTTCACGTTTCCTGGCTGCGAAAAAATGGTATTGCTTAAGAACACGGAGAGTTGAGAACAACATCTTGGGACACCATTTTACGTCTGGGAAAAACGAAAGTACAATAATTTGGAATTTGGAACCAAAGGACGAATTCGTTTTGGTCTCTGCCACTTATTAGCTAGTTGTGGGACTTTTGCTAAATGGCTTAACTTCTCAGCCTTAGTTTTCCTATCTGTAAATAAAGACTTTAAGACATGCCCTATTAACTTAAAGGCACTGCCGTGAAAATAAAATGAAATGTGTGTGAAAGCTCCGTAAACCACAAAACACTCCACACATGTATGTATTCCTACTTGTGCATAACACATGGTGGAGGATCACATATGTGTTTGACAACCAAATACTCTGCGCATCTGTTTTAGGCATTTACATCCACAATTGTGTAGGTTTTGTGGCTTTATTTTAAAAAGTCAATTCTTTTCCTACAGTTTTGGGGGTGGATTTGACGTTGGCTCCCTGTAGTTAGAATAATAAATTATCCCTTTTCTACACAGGGTGGGTGAGATTTCTTTTTTAAACAATTCTGCAGTTTTTGTGACACAACCTAAATCTATTGTGGTGCTGGTGCTGAAGGAGGAAATCATGCTGTGTATCTCTGAAGTGAACTTGAGAAAACAAATATGAGGGAACATTTACCATGGAAACCGCCATTCTCTACAAATTCATATTTCCTAGAAAACGTTTCAAGTAGGAAGCAAGTCTAGATGTAAAGGCCTTGACAATGCAGAGCTATTATAATCAACTCATGCCATTGAAAGTGACATTCAATTTGAGCCTGCCTAATTGGAGCCTTCTGAGAAACCATGAATCAAGATGTGTGAAGGAAAGTGTGCTTAAAGGGAGCACTATCTGACGGTGAGCGGGCTCAGAATATAACTCTGGGTGCAGAAAAACTAATGGGCAGGTGGCATAATGTGTAGTGGGCAGCATGCTCTGCTCAAAGCTGCAGAAAGACTCAGAAGCAGGAGTATGGACAAAATGAATTCTCGGTATGATTCAGTTTATGTATGAGGTGAAGTGATTTTGGTGATTTTTTTTTCAGGGGGAATGTGAGTATTTGAGTGTTAAAGACCTAGAGACACCTGGTTTGTGAGACAAAGGAGTATTATTCCAGCCTCATGATATATCTTGGGGAATAGGCAGGAGAGCTAGATAGGGTGGGTATATGCTGGAGGACACTACTGATCACAATGACACAGGACACTTGTTAACATCAGCACGGCTGCTATAATGGAAAAAGTCAAATACGTATATGCTAAAATTAAAATACAACAGTAATGGGCCAGCCACAGTAGCCCAGAAGTAACCCAATGCTCTACAATGCTGAGGCCACATGGGGTAAGTCCCAGGTTTGTATCCCAGGGTCTCTTCATTCATGCCAGGTCCACGTGTGCATATGATTTTAACTGGCTGAAACTGAGGGAGGAGGACAGTGTGAAGGCCCTTTTGGGGGTTGCCTGTCTGTCTCCACAGATTGCACCTAGGAGGCTGTGCCCACCTTGCCCTTCTTAACTAAACAGTGTACATTAAAAATCCTTCCATCTCAGGATAAATCCCTTTACCTCAGTCTGTTTCATGACGACTTGGTATTTCACTGCATAGATGTGCCAATTTTTTTTAAATTAATTCCCTGTTAAAAGGGAGATTTGGGCTATTTCTCATCTTTTGCCACTACTTAAAACGCTAGAGAAAAAAATCCCAGTAGCAAAGGCCTGGCAGCTATGTTTGTAATATGCCTGCCCCCAGCCTTGAAGTTGCTCTCAAAAGGACTTTTCCAGGGGCCAATAGGTGGCATGGAGGTTAAGGCAGCTGGATACTGAGTGGCCAATTCCACTGTTTGAGTCCGTCCGAGTCCAGACACAGCGGCTTGACCTTGAATGTGCATGCACTAAAATCCCGAGAGAAGAGTAGAGTAGATGAGATTGTGGTGTGGTCATCCCCCCTAGGGGTGATTTCTCACTTTCCCTCTCTCACTCTTACTACATCTCTCTCCGGTGAGTGCATGCACCCTATAGCAAAAACAAAACAAGCAAACAAACTTTTCCAACATGCCTTTCCCACCACCCCTGCAGACTTTATACATGGAACCCCAAAGACACTTCCTTTAACACCCCCTCTTCAACCTCTGCCTTGGCATTACTCTTGTAAAAATTCAAATGTTGATGAGATAGAGTTAGCAGAGCTCTGAACTTAAATGGTGAATCAATCCAGGTATTAGTCATTTCTTAGGCTGTGGCAAACAACAGGTTTTTTGGTACCTCTACTTTACCCACGTCTTCCAAGTGACTTAGGTGTTCCTTTTCTCCTGCCACGCAAGACTTCCTCTGTGTTTTCACCGTGGAAACCCTTCAGTTTGTTTAGACTGAATTTTATTTTAAAGCTATGTGTTGCCTGCTCTAGTTAAAAAGGAGGGGGAGGGCAACTTCAACAAACATTGATTGAGCTGCTATTATGGACAGGACTGAAAAAACAAAGAGGTATGAGACTTGGCTCCTGCCTTCAGGGATATACACATAAAAATACAACCAACAAGTGTATGCTAAGTGCTAAATGAATGGTATTGACACTAAAAGCTGTAGAAGTTAAGAGCAGGGAGTGAAAACTAGTTCCAAAGACTGAGTTTATACAGCAAACTATGCCACACACATTTACCTAATCCCCATAGCATCCCCGTGTCTTCATATCCTAACTATAAAATATGCAAAATCCGCTGGGGGGGGGGGGCCCAGAAGAATTAACCACCAGGGGTAAAACTACCAGAAGAATTAACCACTAGGTGTAAAACATCTGCATAAAAACACTGGCTCACACATTAAAAACCTCCATATAGCAACATGGAACAAAGAAGGATCATTTTAAGCTTGAAACTCAAGATTCTCCACCCCAACCTACCTGTCCCATTTGACGTTTCCATCATTTTTTTTTCCAAAAAATACAACTCCACCTTTAATATGCAATAGAAGCTGACGTCCGTGTTCTAAAAAAATGGTCTATTTTTTAAAAAAAAAATAAGTATCTTTCTTGAAAACGTTACTCTAAATGGGGACTAGCAGGTGGCATGGTGGTTAAGGCACTAGACACTCCCACATGGCCAACCACAGTTCGAGTCCCAGATCTGGTGGCTTGCTTTCTCACTTTCCCTTTGTCTCTCTGTGTGTCTCTGTCTGCTCACATTAAAATAAATGAGTGAATGAATAAAATTAGATAAAAAAATTCTTTTAAAAAAGAAGAAAACACACTAAATGAAATAAGGTAGACACCAAAGGACAAATGTTATATGATCCACTTATATAAAGAATCTGAAAAAAAAAATGAATCTAATAGGCAGATTCATAGAGACAGAAAGCAGAGTAGTGGAGATCAGGGCTGGGAAGAAGAAATGGGGAGTTAGTGTTTAGTAGGCACAGTTTCTGTCTAGGATCATGAGAAAGTTTGGAAATAGTGGAAACAGTTACACAATATTTTGAATCTACTTAAAACCACCGAATTGTATACTTACAAATGGTGAAAATGGTAAATTCTCTTAGATTTATTTTACCACAGTAATTTTTTTCAAGTAACAATCTTTTGGAAGCCAGTAGGTGGCATAGTGGTGCTGGACTTCCACAGGGCTGACAGCAGTTTGAGTCCCTGACCTGGCAGCTTGAAAATTACAACAGACATGTGTGCACGCATGCCCAGAATCCCGAGAAGAAAATGAGAAGCGATTGTGGCGTGGTCATGCCCCGCTGGGGGGATGATTATTCACTTTGCCGCTCATTGTCTCTCTTTATCTCTCTCCATTGACTGTACATGCCCTATAACTGAAAAGAAACCAGCACCTGAAAAGAAGCCAGCTGAAAAAAAAAATATCTACTACAGAAGAAAAGAAGCCTGTTTTATAAGCCCTTAGATTCGTTTATTCCATAAAGGGTAAATCATTTTGGACAGCTTATTTTGAATAAACACCTTGATCAAAGCAGCAGTTAAAAAAAAAAGGTAACAACCTTTTGGCTTAGTGTCAAGAGCCAATACTAATGGTAGGGGCTGCCAAGAAGAAGAAGGCAGGACCTATGCGAAGGAGGCTGTCTGACTGCCAGCACAGAGGCGTGCAGGCCAGTAAAGCCAAGATTTCTGATTTGTTGGGAGAAACCGGAAGTCCAATGTTTTTTATGTTAAGTCTCCTCATTTTAAATTTCCACAACTAATAAATGTCTTGATTTTTTAAAAACAACTCTGCCTTTTGCATGCAGTATTTTTCCACAATATACAGAAAGAGAAGGAAGGAGAATACCATGTATGATCTAGTTCCCAATTCCTGGCTAGATTTTCCTTGATGGAAAGACCACAAAACCATAGTGCTTTGCAATGAGTAGCATTCTTCCCCACCCACCACGCCAACTGGGAGTGTGAAATGAGCATATCTTCCTCTAATTGCCTGGTGAACAACTAAATCACTTAAATGCATTTACGAACAAAAGCAGAGGAAAATAAATCCTAAGGATTTATGTCTCTACACACAACTCTGCCCCTGAAAACTACCCTACAGATAAATCCAACAAACACTGACAAGCAGTCTTCTCCACGACACTTCCTAAAGTCAAGCTCCTATTTATTCATAAGAACATTAGCCTTATAATATCAAGAATCTAGCTGATCAGAAAATAGTAGCTTTATCTGAACAAAGGAAAGGAACAAAGGGACACATATGCAATACAAGCATTGAGTTAAATGTGCTTCCTTTTGTATCTCCTTCCTCTCCCTTCTGTCCTCCCAGACATTCACACACACATACACACACATTCACACATGCACACAATCCAGACACAGGAAGTTTGAAGCCTGATCCATGTGTGGAAAACACAATGTGGGAATTCAGGAAACAGCACCAGAACTGTACTCCAAGGCCAAGACCTGCTCCATCGTTTAGGAGCCAAGTTACTTCTGGGGTACTTGTGGGCCCCAGCATTTTGGAAGTAAATTGCCTGTAGAAAAATAAAGCTGCCTGCAAGTCTATTCCCAAAGCATCTCCTAGGGTCCTGTTTGAGTAACCTGGGTTCATCTTTTTAGGATTGATTCAGGGCTCCACTTTGGCTTAACAAAATACCATATCTCCTTCAGCAGCTTGAGTTTCTGGAAAGATCAAGACTGTCCATACTTCTCAGTAGGATTTATTTGCAAAATCCTAGGTTAGCTGGAGAAAGAAAGAAGTAAGGAGGCTGAGGGGCACACATCAAAATCTGGACTCTAAAAGAGGGTTGAGAGGGACAATAGTGAGAAGAAGAATATAATTTATATTGAGAGTTCAGAGGGAGAATACAAATTATATTTTAAAAAAAGTCCGTGACTGAAAGTCAGAGGAAAATTAAAGTCCTAAGCTAGTAAGCATGTTAAATGCAGTTAGTAGTTTAAAGGAAGTTCGTCTTTTGACACTACTTTTTGCAAATAAACTCTTGATTAATTCGCCACTCTCTCTGTTTCTGAAGTTGCCAGAGTGTCTGAGAGTTGTTATCCCAGTTGGAGGAGAAGACTGTGACTGGAGTAGAGATTTATCTTCTCTGGCTCACTGCCGTGCTTTAGAAACTCCAGAGAGAAGCAGGTCAATACCATTCCGGTATGATTTAAGGCCAGTCCACCTTACAGGCCCCAGACAGCCTTCCCTTCAGGTCAGCCACTGTCCTGTGAAATTAGTACAGGAAAGGCCCTCATTAAAGTACAAATATGTAGACTGGGAAGAATTCAATAGTAAGTCATCTTTGGTGTTCTTCAGTAGAATAGGCTTTTAGAGGCACTCAAGCCTGTATTCCAGTCACAGCTCCCTCATTTACTAGTCAGGTAGATTATTTACCACCCAGGAGCCACAGTTCCCTCAATTATAAATTGAGGATACTAATTAAGAATTCCTTCACCATAAGGGGTTGTCGCGGGGATTGAACGAACTACACACACACACACACACACACACACACACACACACACACACACACGTATATTTATTCCTTGAGAGAGAGTAAAAGAGAGAGAGCCCTAATAGGGTCTTGATGCCGTAATCCACCCCTAGCCTCAACCAGCCCCAGATCCTGGATGCACACATGTGCCCTGAATACTCAGGTTGCCAAATGCGTACTCAAAACCTTATCATGTGAATCAACCTTACAGAGTATCATGTTTTACCACTGCATCATGGTCTGTCTTCCTAAATGAAATAACATATTTAGAGGTCCTATCATTACACCTGGCATTTAGTAGTCACTTAACAAAGTTTATTGGTTTATGCACCCTCCAGTCAGTCTTCTTAGGTCATTCAAAGGGGTAGGACAATGAGTGTGCTCAGTGATTTGTAGGGATTAAGAGAACCTAGGAGTAAGGCCTTCATAATCACCCTTGTGTGCTGACCCTGCTTCACAGCGTAATGTGGTGCTAAGCCTATGGACTTCAGCACCAAAAAGACCTAGTTTCATAGACTGATCTGTTGCTCACTTGCAATGTGACTTTGGGCAAATTTTAAGCCTCGGTTCCCTTGTTGGTAAAATAAGGATAATAGCAGCACCTATTTCAGCAGGTGGTGGTAATGAAGATAAAATGACAGTTTTATACAAATATTAAGTGATATCATTTTTGTAATATTTTGTACAAGAGGCTGACCAGAGTTTACTTTTTTCTAATCTAAATCAAGGAATGGTTTTAGTAATAGGGCTGAAAATTCTTAAACAAAGGACAGCTATTCATTCCTGACTTCTTGATCTTGGCTAAGAAATTTAGAGGGGTGCTGAGGCAGCTCTAGACATCTCAGTTCCAGGTGTCCTCTTCTCCAGATTCTTCCAGTGTTTTGGAAGGATACAACTGAAAAGAGCCTTTTAGGAGGTGGTGAACAAAAATGAGTTAATAGAACATCTGGCTGTGAGTGTGCACCTGGGTCACTCAGGCTCTCAGCTCTTTCAATTCCACATATTTCTCTTGCCTTCATGTACACCTTCTTATACAATATTTCTTCTGACTAGGGCATATATGTAACTCTCTTTCAGCCTACTCTTTCTGCTCTTCACCTGATTAACTCATTTCTTAGGCCTCAACTTAAGTGCTGCCTTTTCAGGAAACTATTCCCCCACATCTCCTGTTTATCTTTTTATTTTTTTAGTTTATTTATTTTTCCCATGACTATGTGTGCATGTGCATGAGAGAGAAAGACAGTAGCACCTTCAACAGGATACCAACACTGTGATTTGTCCCCAGCCCCAGCCAGACCCAGACATCAGCACATACTTGCCTTGCATACTCAGGGAGGTCTCCAGACATGAACTGAGAATCTTTCCTTGTGGGTTGGCCTCACAGAGCATAACATCCACTGTTCTACTGTTCAGCTCTGCCTATTAATCTTATTTATTTACTGTGAAATTAGTACAGGAAAGGCCCTCATTAAAGTACAAATATGTAGACTGGGAAGACTTCAATAGTAAGTCATCTTTGGTGTTCTTCAGTAG
>NW_006204851.1:3548136-3553285 GCF_000334495.1 Tupaia belangeri chinensis
GGTGTGGCGGGGGGTGTACGAACAACACACACACACACACACACACACACACACACACACACACACACACACGTATATTTATTCCTTGAGAGAGAGTAAAAGAGAGAGAGCCCTAATAGGGTCTTGATGCCGTAATCCACCCCTAGCCTCAACCAGCCCCAGATCCTGGATGCACACATGTGCCCTGAATACTCAGGTTGCCAAATGCGTACTCAAAACCTTATCATGTGAATCAACCTTACAGAGTATCATGTTTTACCACTGCATCATGGTCTGTCTTCCTAAATGAAATAACATATTTAGAGGTCCTATCATTACACCTGGCATTTAGTAGTCACTTAACAAAGTTTATTGGTTTATGCACCCTCCAGTCAGTCTTCTTAGGTCATTCAAAGGGGTAGGACAATGAGTGTGCTCAGTGATTTGTAGGGATTAAGAGAACCTAGGAGTAAGGCCTTCATAATCACCCTTGTGTGCTGACCCTGCTTCACAGGGCAATGTGGTGCTAAGCCTATGGACTTCAGCACCAAAAAGACCTAGTTTCATAGACTGATCTGTTGCTCACTTGCAATGTGACTTTGGGCAAATTTTAAGCCTCGGTTCCCTTGTTGGTAAAATAAGGATAATAGCAGCACCTATTTCAGCAGGTGGTGGTAATGAAGATAAAATGACAGTTTTATACAAATATTAAGTGATATCATTTTTGTAATATTTTGTACAAGAGGCTGACCAGAGTTTACTTTTTTCTAATCTAAATCAAGGAATGGTTTTAGTAATAGGGCTGAAAATTCTTAAACAAAGGACAGCTATTCATTCCTGACTTCTTGATCTTGGCTAAGAAATTTAGAGGGGTGCTGAGGCAGCTCTAGACATCTCAGTTCCAGGTGTCCTCTTCTCCAGATTCTTCCAGTGTTTTGGAAGGATACAACTGAAAAGAGCCTTTTAGGAGGTGGTGAACAAAAATGAGTTAATAGAACATCTGGCTGTGAGTGTGCACCTGGGTCACTCAGGCTCTCAGCTCTTTCAATTCCACATATTTCTCTTGCCTTCATGTACACCTTCTTATACAATATTTCTTCTGACTAGGGCATATATGTAACTCTCTTTCAGCCTACTCTTTCTGCTCTTCACCTGATTAACTCATTTCTTAGGCCTCAACTTAAGTGCTGCCTTTTCAGGAAACTATTCCCCCACATCTCCTGTTTATCTTTTTATTTTTTTAGTTTATTTATTTTTCCCATGACTATGTGTGCATGTGCATGAGAGAGAAAGACAGTAGCACCTTCAACAGGATACCAACACTGTGATTTGTCCCCAGCCCCAGCCAGACCCAGACATCAGCACATACTTGCCTTGCATACTCAGGGAGGTCTCCAGACATGAACTGAGAATCTTTCCTTGTGGGTTGGCCTCACAGAGCATAACATCCACTGTTCTACTGTTCAGCTCTGCCTATTAATCTTATTTATTTATTTATTTATTCATTCAATCACTCATTTATGTATGTATGGACTGAGTGTCAGAAGGTGCATACATTTGCATGGCCCATGCTACTAAGGTACTATGCTTTGCAGGAACAGAGACCTGGATTTCAAAGACAGAAAGAGAGTGAGAGAGAGAACCCCCTAATGGGGCATGGTCATACATAGTACTTTTTCCTCCATTTCTCTATCCCATCAGGATTTGGAGCATCCATCCACACACACACACACACACACACACACTCACACACGTCATGTGATTTTAAAACCACTGGAACAGGATTTGAACTGTGGTTGGCCATATGAAATCCAGCTCCCTTAAGCAATAGGCCACAGAGTTAACTTATGATCAATTATTTTTATAATAGGCATTTCCATGAACTTTTTGAAGATCCTTCTTAAACTTAGGAAACATAAAGCTGGACTGTTTAAGCAGAACGTGGAACATTCATTTGCTACTTAACAAATGAAAAATGTAGTACAGGCTAGGGTGTAGATTAGGGTATAACTGGCTGGTTTTGATGGTAAAAAGACAGTTCTAAATAACTCAATGTATGGTATCATTTCCTGTACCCCCATCAGAACAGTAAATCAGGAATAGATTTATTAAAAGGCGGCCAAGTACAGTGGAAGAAATAAAGACATTTTGAACGAGGTTGAACTGGACTAAGATTCTCCCTTTGACTGGTTGGAAGACTTTGGGTAATTTGCACAATGTCTGAAGTCTCAATTTTTTAATTTAGTTATTGAAAAAATCATCCAATATATATTAAACATTGTTGTAAACACATGGGATACATTGTTGAATAAAATAGACAAAATTCCTGCACCTAAACAGCTTACATTTTTGGAAGGATGTGGAAATGGTAGGTAGACATTTAAGGTGAGGATTCATGATGCTATCCTTACAGTCTTATAACACAGTAGGTATTCAATAAATATTAATAGTAGCTGGCCCAGATACAGTGACTTATGCTGCTAAGATGCTATGCTCTGCAGACTGGGACCACATGGATTCCATTCTAACCTAAAGACCGGGGTGCCATGGCATGCATTTATAATCCCAGAAACTGCAGAAGCTTGAAGCTGGTCTGGGCAACATAGTGTGACCATGTCTGAAAAAGAGCTGACTATGTGTGTCTGTAGTGTCAGCTGGGGTAAAGGATCATGGCATGGTGAGACTTGTCTAAAAATAAATAGGGTCAGCCAGTGATGTGGTGGTTAAGGTGACTGGATCTCACATGGCTGACTGTATCATTGAAGTCCCTCATGGCTTGAAAAACATGCCAGGTATATGTATGTGGATGCCCAAAAATCTTAAAAGAGAGAGAGATGGAGAAGTGATTGTGGTCTGACTATCTCCCATGGTGAATGCTTTCTCACTTTCTCTTTCCTTTTTTCTTTCTTTCCTTCCTTCTCTTTCTCTCTCTCTCTCTCTCTCTCTCTCTCTCTCTCTCTCATAACCACATGTGCCCTCTGGCAAATTAAAATGAAGAAACAAATAAATAGGAGAAGCCTTCAAAAAGTTTGTTGAAAAAATGTATTATGAAAAAGATGATGCATGGATTTCTGATGTTTTTGCATCAAAATAAATTGTAATCCCATTTTCCATGAGCTTTTGAAGTCCCTTATAGTGCCCATTATTATTCTTATATTTGAATAAAGCAAGCACCAGCTGTTAAAACTCAGGTAAAGCCAGGTAATTTCTCATAAAAGAAACAATAAGTATCTTGAACAAAGTACTTAAGATTCTTGCACAATAGTAATAGCAGGTGGCTTGTGTGGGTTTTTCCACCCTAAGTACCTGTATTTTTTTTTTCTACTATGTTTTCTCAGTAGCAGTTCCTTCTGTGGTAAAATTTAGCCCATGGTGGCCCTGAGCAGTAGGTTTAATCTCTATTTGGATAAACTTTCCTCTTTCATTATCTCCAGGAGATCAAAGAGCATGAACCTGGAATCATGACATTCCCCTGCAGCCATTCCTGTCATACTCTTATTGAGGTGACATTAACCTGCTGAAAGAACATTATTTAACATAAGTTCAATGTCTCCATCCTTCTAGTTCCATAGCCCCTTTTCTAGAAGCATGGTGTGTAACAACAGGAGTTGGGGGAGATATTGATCATAGTTTTTTTACATTTCATTGTTTCTAGTTTGATTTTTTATATTACAGTTTTGACCTTCTTGTAGAACAACAGAAGCATGACTTACGTTTCACACTCTGTGTGGTTGATTTCACCAAGTATCATATTTCATTGCTATCATGTTTCCTGCATTTCAATTACCCCTGCCTCCTCCTGAAGTGGTGAGGCAGGCATCAGGTCAGGGTGTTCAGGGAGACAAGAATATGCTATGGGCTAGCTGCACGGATCCTCCCTAACTTCCTCCCTCTCTCAAGGCTTCAGTTCCTGTCCTAGTTTCTAATTCTATCAGATTACTTATCACATTGTTCTGTAGCAATTTAATTTCTCTATTGCCAACTAGACTGTAGGTTTCTCCAAGGTCATGGATGGTGTCTTTCATTGCTATATCTCCCACACTTAGCACACTGAATATCTGGCATGTAGTTGATACTCAGTAGATGTTTGTTAGAAGAAGGAAAGATATGCAGTGGTCTCTCTGTATCCATGGAATATGTGTTCCAAGATCCTCTGTGGGTGCCTGAAACTAGAGATAGGATCAAATTCTATATACACTATGTTTTTTTTCCCATATACACATACCTACTAGAAAATGGAATATATAAATTAGGCACTGTAAGTGAATAACAAAAATAATCAATAATAATATAGGATAATTACAACAATATACTGTAGTAAAAGTTAGGCAAATGTGGCGTCTGTTTCTCTCAAAACTTTTTTTTTTTGAGAAAAATGTTTGCTTTAGGGTGCGTGCACTCACTAGAGAGAGAGAAAGAGAGAAATCACCCCTCAGGGGGAAGGACCATGTAGGCACTGTAAGTGAATAACAAAAATAATCAATAATAATATAGGATAATTACAACAATATACTGTAGTAAAAGTTAGGCAAATGTGGCGTCTGTTTCTCTCAAAACTTTTTTTTTTTGAGAAAAATGTTTGCTTTAGGGTGCGTGCACTCACTAGAGAGAGAGAAAGAGAGAAATCACCCCTCAGGGGGAAGGACCATGTAGCAATCACTTCTCTTCCATTCTCCTCCTGAGATTTTGGGCATGCATGTACATGTGTCTGGTGTGAGTTTCCAGCTGACAGGTCTGAGATTTGAACTGCAGTTGGCCATGTAGGAGTCCAGTGCTTTAACCACTATACCACCCAGTGGCCCCTTTCAAAAGATCTTGTAGGGCTGACTCTGTGGCAGAGAAGTAATGCAAAGATCAATGGAAGCAAATCTCATAGGTCACAGAGGCTCAAATCCCTGGCCTGGTCATCCTAAAACATGCCAGGTATACTCAGATCCCTAGGATTCCACAGGCTTGAGGACTGGAGAAAGGGGATCTTAGCATGACCAGACCCTATGGAAGGTGCTTATCTCTTTCTCTCTGTCATGGTGCACACACACATTCTATCATGAGTAAAGAAAAAAAAATGTGGGACCAGCAGTTAGTGTAATGGCTATGTCGCTGGACTCCCATGTTGTTGACCACGGTTCGAGTCCCAGACCCAATAGATTAAACTCACACCGGGGGCCTG
>NW_006204851.1:3553391-3561254 GCF_000334495.1 Tupaia belangeri chinensis
TGGGCGCCCGGGCCCTATAGCAAAAAACTCTCCAAAAAAAAAAAAAAATGTAACCTGGATCACTTCCTGTTTAAAAATCTTTTTAAAAATAAAGATAGTATTGTACTGTACTCATCTATTTGCCAGCTGTGATTCACCACAGGTAACTGAAGCCTCAGAAAGTAGAACTACAGATAAGAGGAGACTACTGTATTTCATGACCCAGGTTTTTGTGTTAGTCATTTATAGTCTTTTTTGATGCCCCATCCTACTTCATGTTTAATTCCAAAATCAAAGTTATTTTTCTCAGCATCTGTAGTCATTTCAACAGGCAGTAGTTGCTCTGGATTATGCTTCTGCCTCAGATGAAAACCCCTCCAAGTCACTCCAACTCCATCTCAGTGCCTTTCCTCAGTTACCCTCAACGATTTTCTAAACTTAAGTGTTTAGGCCACAACTTTTGGTTCAGAACGATTTGGATTTAAAAGCTTTTTCCGAGTGAACTGGGTCACCATTCCTAAGAATGGTCATTTCCCATCTTGCTGTTTTCTCACCAAGAACACTGGGGGTAATGTAAAACTACCATTGCATTTGGAGTCAAAGGATTATGACTGAGGCACTGCCACCTACAAAGTAGTTGAAAACTTGACAGTAAACTTAACCCTTCTGAGCCTAAATTTCCTCATCTGTAAAAACTGAGAAAATAATCGCTGTCATGTCTTGGTACCACACTGGCATGTGAGTTTAGATAACCAAGTGGTTGTGAAAACACCTTGGAAACTGAAATAATATGGTTATTTTCAGGACAGCTGTGGTTAGTGTGGCACTAACTCTCCTCCCTCCTCTCCCCCCAATTAGGCACCAAGCATTGATTCAGTTTGAACACACACTAGCTAGGGGCTATCAGTGGGTGGGGTAAGCATTGTTACTTCTATCTTCTTGACAAGTTGATCTTGGCTTAAGACTTGTTGCCCTCAGGTCTTTTCATTCAGCATCTGGGGGCAGCCCCTCCCTTCCATTCTCAAAAGCTTATTGTCAGGTGCCTTTTAGATACTATGTAGCTTCTACCTCCAGGCCTGCTTTGCCCTCCCTAGTGAAAAGTGGTTCTTGTGGGGGAAGGGTAAAGGGACCTTTTCCAACCCCTTCCTCCCTGGCACCAGGACTCTCAGGGTCCCCAGACTCCAATTTCTCAGGCACAATTTCTTTACATCCATCAGAGTATGCTGTATCAGGTATGTTAGATGGATTCCAGGCACATAAGTTACATTTTGCAGAGATTTCACATATTCCCAAAGTGCAATCTCAAGTGGTTGGTAATTACAAAACCCAGGATTTCTGCTTTTGTGGTCAGAAAACACCCTGAATGTTTGCCTTTCCTTGACCCCAGCTTCCAGACTGCACTTGGATCAGCTCTGAAAGCTCCCAAGGGAGTCCCCCAACTTTAATTTGGCCAGATGCTCAGTGTCCTGCTCAAATCACACTTACATTTTTTTTAAAATATTTTTTTGAATAACTTTTGTAGAACCCTGTTAGAGTCACTTGAATCTGCCCTCTTTCCAGCTAGTTCATCCCTGTGGGAGTAGTTGCCTTATTGCAGACTGAGAAGCCAGGTTAGCTAGTGTCAAGTTTAGTCTTTCTCTCATTCAGAATCCTCTTTACATTTACACTCAGCTTTTTTTTTTTTTTTGAGAGGATTTTTGCATAGTTAAAATCTTACCACAACTGTTCTATAAATGTCCTTCAAGTTGAAATCCAGCCAGTGGAATTTACACAAACAATATGGCCTCTTAGAGCAAAAGCAAGGGCAGGCTCCTTTTTGTGCCACGTCAGGTAAGGCCAGGTAAGATTTTTCTGACCAGCAGTTAGCGTAATGGCTATGTTGCTGAACTCCCACGTAGTCAACCGCAGTCCTGGACCTGGTGGCTTAAATTCACGCCAGGTGCGTGTGCGTGACCAAGATCCCAAGAGGGGACTGAAGGAGAAGGGATTGTGGTGTGGCCATCACCCTTCTGGAGTGATTTCTCACTTTCTGTGTCTTTGTCTCCCTGGAGAGCACATGCAACCTATAGCAAAAACCTCTCTGAAGAAAAAGAAAGATGAAAGAGTACATGAGGGAGACTAAATTAGATGTATAGTTCACAAAACCTAGATTATTTACTATCTGGTTCTTTACAGAAAAAATTTACTGATGCCTAGAGTTTTCCTCAATATCCAAAATCTGAATTTGAAGCAGTTTTGACCCTATTACCTTCTCTTTCAATGTTACAGGAATTTTCCAACTTATCTCCCCATTTTACCATCTAATCTGCCCTTTCCACTCAGTTCCTACGCTAGCTAAGAAAAGGTTAAAAGGTTTCTAGTCTACCTCCTGAACTCACATTTCATTTCTTTCCCAGGGAATAAACTAACTTCCTTTGCTAAGACCAGCTTCCTGCTCCCTCCTCTCCTGCCACTAATTAATATCCCTTTGGCTTTGGTAGACACTTTGGAAAATGAGAGCTCCTTGCTCATTTTCACAGAGTCTCACAAAAATGCTCAAGGTAATTTGAAGACAGAGCAGATGTTAAATATGGGGAGATTTTTGTGAACGACTAAACCATGGAGACAGTTAAAATCCCCTTGCAAATGGAGACTAACTCTGTTTCACCCACAAGGTGATTTATTTCCATAGCTCTTTGGAAGGAGGCAGGATCAGTTTACTAGGGCTCAGCTTATTCAGCAGAAGGGCTAATCTCCTCTGTTAAAATGTATTTTCTGCCGAATTTAATCTTGCCCTCATTGGTTTTCCTTTGCACTACCTTCATAGTTACTAAGGGTGGACCACACCTAAAGAATGTTGCCGAACTCAAAGAGCATTAGCAGTTAGTCCAAACACAAATACTTACTCAATGACTATTAGATAACTAATGGGTGATTGGCGCCATAAAGGGTACAAAGAAGTCTAAAGTTGGATCTAGCCTCCAAAAACTCAAATGTAGCTGACTAGACAAAATGCTTATATAACTATGCAGAGGGGTTCTATGACTAAATTCAGATGAATGAATAGCCCTGATTTTAAATAGTTTCTCCTGATTGTCCTATATCTCATACATATTTCTCAAATTGTCATTTTATTCTGGTCATTTTATATGGTCATTGTAATCATGCCTGTTGTAACAGGGATGAGAGTTGAGAGATCTTTAGCAAAGAAGGGACATAGTGGTGTTCAATGAGGATTCCTTTAATGACAGCAGGCAGAGAAGTTAGGGGAAGGTATTCTAAACTCATGGAACATTAACATTAGTGAAGATTAGTAATGAGAAAATGTCTGCTTTGTTTGCAGGACGAATGAGTAGACTGCCCTACTTGGAGCAGACATTCTATAGAGGTTAGGAAAAATTAATTTCAGCTGTGTCAGGTAAGACCACAGGGTTTTTGTTTTTTGTTTTTTGTTTGGAGAAGATTTTGCTATAGGGCGCATGTGCTCGCCAGAAAGACAGAGCGAGACAGAGAGACAAAAAGTGAGAAATCACCCCCCAGGGGAGATGGCCGCGCCACAATCGCTTCTCCTCCGTTCTCCTCTTGGGATCTTGGGCATGTACGCACACGTGCCCGGCGTGAGTTTAAGCCACTGGGTCTGGGACTCAAACCACGGTCAACAACATGGGAGTCCAGCGACATAGCCATTACGCTAACTGCTGGTCCCATATCACAGTTTTTAAGAACTTGAATGCCAGCTGGAACAAATGGAGCTTCTTTTGAGGTTTTGGAGACTGATGAAAGTTGAATTTTATGAAGAGAAATCTGGTGGAGTTACACAACACTTTAGAAGGTATATAAATTGGAGGCGAGGAAAACTTTCTAAAGCATTAAGAACAAAGAAGGCCAAAGCTGTGAGTATACAGCCTCTTATTTATTCTGTCCAGTTATTCTTTTTTTCTTTTTAGATATTTTGCCATAGGGCATGTGTGCTTGGCCAAGAGAGAGAGACAGAGACAGAGAGAGAAAGTGAGAAGTCATTCTGTTGGAGGATGCCAAAATCCCTTCTGCTCTATTGTCTGCTTGGGATTTTGGGCAAGCATACACATGTCCAGTATGCTTTTCAAACTGCCAGGTCGGGGACTTGAATTGCAGTCAGCCATGTGGGAGTCCAGTGCCTTAACGCCAACTACTGACCCCCTGTCCAGTTATTCTTGGTGCAGATATGTATTTTGCTAGGGAGCAAGACTGACAGAATTTGACTTTTTGTTTATCTATATCTACCTATCTATTTCTTTATTCATATGGAGAGAAAGACAAGCACCTTCAAAAGGTTCTAATGCCATGATCCCCTGCCTCCCTCCACCCCACCTCCTGCCAAGCCTTCCCAATCAGCCAGGATTTTGGGTGCACATTCAGGTGTGTACAGGTTGACCAGGGAACCAAGCCCATGATCTTCCATGCAGATTCAGCATTGCTGAGCAGTATGTTAATGCTATACCACCAAGCTGACCCAAAACCCTTGAGTCTTTTGCCAGCCCATGAAGAATACATTAACCACTGCATGCATCATGTTTTGTGACCAAATTCACACAACCGTTCTGTGTCAAGAGCTGTTAGACTAAGCTGGGAGGGAAATTTCTGTATATACCAAGACCATGAAAGTGTTTGAAAGATACTTAGAAGTTTCTTCCTTTTAAAAATGTCTCTTCCAACTGCTGTTAAGGATCATAAAGACTTTATGACCTCAAAGAATGATAAGGGGGCGCTTTAACAGATGATGTCAAAATCAATACCACCTGCTAGATTTTTTATGAGATCCATGTATCTGAATGTGTACCAGAATTTCCTATTTGATGGGGATCTGAAAATTAAAATGTATAAAACCAGACATATCATCTGTCTCTGCCTGTATCCTCCATCTCCATGGATGATACCACCATTTGCCTAACCGACTAATTACCTAAGGAGATCACAAGTCATAGGAAACCTACAAAAATGTTCCTTTTCCCTCACTACCCATAATCTAGTCAATCACTAAATTATCTCAATCTTCATTCCATTCCCATTGCCACTGTCTTATTTTTAGATCCTCATCATTTCTATCTTTCCCTGCCCTGGGTCTTTCTTCCATCTATGTCAAAAAGAAAAGCCTCTTATTAAAATGTAAATCTAATCTTGGCCACTCCTCTATTTACAAACCCTTGGTAGCAGCCCATTTTCTTTTAAAAATAGACCCCAAACTCCTTAGCTTGGTTCAGGAGCCTTCTAAGCTTACCTCACTCTTCTTGCCAACTAGTTCTTTGAGTCCCATCCACAGAACAATTACTGTTTTCTTAAATGCCTACTCATGCCCCAGTGCTTTTGTATGTAAATATTGCTCTCTCTTTCTGTGGAAGTCCTTACCTCTTATTTGCTTCTTTATTTACTACTCATCAAGACCAGCAGATGGGGAACCAGCAGATGATGTAATGGTTACATCGCTGGACTTCCACGTAGTCGACTGTGGTTCAAGTCCCAGACCTGGTAGCTTAAAGTCATGCTGGGCATGCCCAAGATCCCGAAAGGAGAATGGAGGAGAAGGGATTACGGCGTGGCCATCCCCTGGGGGGTGATTTCACATGTTCTGTCTCTCTGTCTTTTGGGCGAGTTCACACGCCCTATAGCAAAAACCTCTCCAAAAAAAAAAAAAAAAAAAAAAAAGCCAAGCATATGGCCCAACAGTTATGTCACTGTACTCCCACATGGTCGAGCATGGTTTGGTCCTGGACTTGGGGACTTTGAACTCACTTCAGAAGCGTGTGCATGCAAGCCCGAAATTCTGAGAGTATTGAGGAAAAGGGATTGTGGCATGGCCATCTCCCCAGGGGAGTGAGTTTTTGCTTTCTGTCTCTTTGTCTCTCTCTGTCTCTCTGGAGAGCACACATACCCTATAGCAAATATCTCTCTCTAAAAAAAAAGATTTATTACTTGTTATTCAAGATGACTTAGTTATTACCTCCTTGAGATAGCCTTCCCTATATCTCCTACAGTGGGTTAGTTTTCATTCTGTGGCCTTTGTGGCTGTCTGACCATACTTTCAATACAAAACTAACTATGTTTCACTATGTTTTAATGGTCTGTATATCTCTGTCACTAGAAAATGAGTTCCTTAAGGGAAAGGGCCCATGTATTTTTTTTTAATCGATCATATCCACATATAGCACGTGCTTCAAAGTATTTGTAACTGAAATGAATGGATAAATGAATTTGAACATACTTTAAACATACCAATAGTGATATATAAAGGGCCAATACCTGATCCATTCTGGAGAGCAGGTTTAATAGGTACAGAACAAGGAAAACATTAAGGCAGCAGAAGATCCATATAGAGAAGATATTGGTATATAGGATATTAAGGGATGTCATGAGCAGAGAAAGTCACACTGAAGGTCTCCAGAAAGTGCCTATCATTGGAGAGAGCAAGCCCTAGCAATATAGGAAACTATCTCAACAAACAAAAGAGGTGAGGACTGGCTCTGTAGCCTAGTGATTAAAGGAACTGGATCTTATGTGACTGAGTGATTTGAATTCTGGTACCAGTGCTTTTAAAACATGCTGGAGCCATGTGCCTGTGTGCCCCAAATCCCAACAGGATGGAGAAATGGAAAAGGGATTACAACATAATATGCCCCACTGGAGACTGTTCTCTTCCTTTTGCGCTTTATCTCTCATTGGTAAGCACATGTGCCCTCTGGCAATTAAAAAATAAAAAAAGTCCAGCCTAATGAGGAGAAATAGCTGACTTCTGGAAGGCCAGAAGTTGACAGGATGCTGAAGGTTAACAGGAAGCTGCTGCTTACTCAGGGAGAAATAGACATTGCTTTCAGGAGAAAAAAAAAGCCTTTCAGGTGTTTGGTTACAAGAAATCATCCAAATAAAAGCATCACCAACCACCTTCCACTCCCCCTCCCAAACCTAAATGACTTTCTGAATGAGAATTCCTTAGACCTGCTTAAGACAATTAATGAGAAAATCTGGCAATTGAAGACTGGCTTTGAGGCACTGAAATGATTTGATGAGAAGTAGATGTTAAGTCCCTAGAAGACATGGACATCCTCTAATTATTTATGCACAATCCTTTAAGACTCAAGGCAATATCCTGGACATAGGAAGCGTTCTTCCATCTATAAAACATCCAATGAGACAGTGTGGCAGAGAAGAAAGAGGACTGGACTGGGAATCAGAGAGACGTGAGGAACTAGTTTTAAGTTTGACACAAATGCTGTTTGCCCACAGGCAAGTCACTTTAGTTCTCTGGCCCTCAGTTTCCTATAAACTTCCCAAGGTTGCTGGAAAGAATATAATGAGCTATGTGAAAGAAAATATGTAGCACAATCAGGCAAAGAGTACATGCTCAATACATGTCAGTTAGGAGTCGGTCACCTAGCCTAGTGGTTAAGGGAACCAGATCCCATATAACTGATCCCACCGGCTTAGAAGACATTCTGGGCATGAATGCATACCCGCTCCAAAGCCTGGCAAGATAGATAATGAAGGAGAAGATATTATGGCGTGACCTATGACACATTAAGGTGTGCTTTCTCCTCCTTCCACCCTCTGTCTCTCTGTCTTGCTGGTGACTGCAAACAAAAAAAAAAAAAAAAAAAAAAAAAAAAAATTTCAAACTGAATCAATGAATATGGCAGTTTATAGAACCCTGGACCCAAAAGAGTTACCCTTTTCATGCCAGCCCATCAGAATGAAATTCCTTTGTTTTCAAGGACTCTTTGATCTCTGAGATATTTCCCTTTAAAAACAAACAACTATTGGGCCAGCTGGTGGTGTGGTGGTTAAGGTAGCCGAATCCCATGTGGCAGACTGTGCAATATAAGTCTCAGACTCAGCAGCTTGAAAAATATACAAGGTGCATATGTGTGTATGCTT
>NW_006204851.1:3561274-3563757 GCF_000334495.1 Tupaia belangeri chinensis
GTGTGTGCCCCACCCCCGGGGGGGGGGGGGGGGGGTGATTTCTCATTATCCCTCTCTCTCCAGTGAGCATGTGTGCTCTATAACAAAATTACTACTAATAATAATAATAAAAACAATACTCTGAGGGCTCACACCTCGAGCTGTCACCTTCTATTAGTACTTTGGCAAGCTAAGTTACCACAGTCACTCAAAGAAGTAATGTGACAAGGATCCAAAGTAAGAAGGTGGGCAGAGGAGAGAAGGTAAGGTAGAACATGGTAGAAAATGAGGTTCCTGGAGCTGGCAAGTGGCATGGTGGTTAAGGGTGCTCCCACATGGCTGACAGCTGTTCGAGTCTCAAACCTGGCAGCTTGCTTTCTCACTTTCCCTCTTCTGTCTCTTTCTGGTCAAATTGAAAATGATAATGATAAATAAAGTTAATAAAATAATTTTAAAAAAAGAAATTGAGGTTCCTAACATAAATATGGGAGTGAAATAAAGAAAAATACTTTTTACTGATTGATGTGTCCAGGGCTTACCAAAGATCTAAGAAATATGACCTGGGCTGTGTTACTGAGGTTGACATTAAATTGACTTTAGAAATGCACCACACTACCATAAACCATGCAGTAAAGGCCTCATGTTGTGATATAAGATGAATTGTACATTTTATTCAATTTGGGGAATGAAATAGTGCCACAGTGTGGTGCCTGCACAGACTTTTCTAAGTGTGTGAGGAGTTCCTCATTTCCAGCAGGGAAGATGTCATTGGGAAGATAGATTCATGGGGAAAATGGAGGCAGAAAACAAAATGAAAGTTGTTCTAGAACCTTTCCCCTTTTCCCTTCCCACTCTCCTTCCTTTGGCCACTAGAGAAAGAGACTAAGCAGTGTGAATGACAGTGTTCTTGGATAAATGAAATAATTAAAAATGCCATGAGCAATCTGGTCTTGAAAACACCTACATACTTGGGACCAGCAGATGACATATGGTTACATCGCTGAATTCTCACAGAGTCGATGGCAGTTGAGTCCTGGACCCAGTGGCTTACACTCATGCCAGGTGCATGTGTGTGCCTGCCCAAAATCCCAAGAGGAGAATGGAGAAAGGCCTGGGGCATGGTCATCCCCCGGTGGGTGATTTCTCTCTTTCTATCTGTCTGTCTTTCTGGCAAGTACATGTAGCCTACAACAAAAATCTCTCTCAAAAACAAACAAACAAAAATCTTAGGTTCTGCAGTTGGCATAATGGCTATGTCACTGGACTCCCATGTAGTCAACAGCAGTTCGAGTCCTGGACCTGGTAGCTTAAACTCACACCAGGAGCATTGTGTGCATGCCCAAGGTTCTGAGAGGAGAATGGAGAAGAAGGGATTACTGTGTGGCCATCCCCCCTGGGGGGTGATTTCTTGCTTTCTATTTCTCTGTCTCTCTCTCTTTCTGGCGAGCTTACACATCTTATAGCAAAAACCTCTCCCAAATCCCCCCAAAACAAACAAAAACAAAAACAAGCACCTACATACATACTCTATGCACACTAACAAATAAAGAAAAAGCAAAAAGTAGATGTGGTTGTCAGGTCACAGGTTAAGGAAGGGCATCTGTTGGACCTTAAAAATGGCCTATTCCAGGATAGGAAGCTGAAGTCTGCTTTAAATCAAGGAAAGAAACTGTTTTATCTTTCTATATTTTGATACCTTAGCATCGTACCTGGCACATAGTATTTAGTTACTCAGCAAATGTCTCATGTATACCCAAATAAAGACCTATATTAGTTTCCTAGGGCTGCTACACTAAAGTAAGACAAACTAGGTGGTTTAAGACAAAAAAATGTATTCACTATCAGGTCTAGAGGCCGGAAATCCAAAATCAGTTGCGGGCAGGTTCAGGCTCCCTCCAAAGCTTCTAGGGCAGGATTCTTCCTTGCCTCTTTCAGCTGGTAGCTCCAGGCGGTCTTTAGCTTGTGGCAGCATCATTCCAATCTCTACCTTCATCTTCACATGACCATCTTCCTTCTATGTGACTCTGTGTTTCCACATGCTTCTCTTGTCTCTATATCTCTTTCTGTTTCTTCTATTCTTAGCAGGGCTGCAGCCGTATTTGGATTAGGGCACACCCCAATGACCTCACCTTAAATTGATTACATGTGCCAAATTCTGATTTCTAAATAAGATCACATTCACAACTACTGGGGGGTTAGGACTTCAACATCGGATTTTTTGGTTTGCTATAGGGCATGTGCATTTGCTGGAGAGAGGGAGGGAGAGAGAGAGAGAGAGAGAGATAAAAGGAGATGGAGATAAAGGGAAAAAGCATAAAGCATCCCTGGGGAGATGGCCACACTGCAATTCGTTCTCCTCCATTGTTCTCTCAGGAATTTCTGGGCATGTATGCACATGTGCCTGGTGTGTTTTTCAAGCCACTGGGTCCAAGACTCAAATTATGCAGTTGGCCATGTGGGAACCAGCTGCCTTAGCCACCACACCAGTGGCTGGCCCTCCACAA
>NW_006204851.1:3563903-3564445 GCF_000334495.1 Tupaia belangeri chinensis
CAACTCAAAAACACTTAAACAAGAGAGAGGGAGAGAGAGAGAGAGAATGCTATATATAGAAAGAGCATACCCCTAACAGGGTTTTGACTCCACAATCCATCCCCAACCTCAACAAGCCCTAGATCATAGGCAAGTGTGTCTGGAATACTCAGGGAGATCTCCAAACTTGAACTAGGAACTTTTCCATGTAGAATTGGATCACAGAGCATTGCATTTTATCCCTGAACCTCTAGTTGGCTCCTGCTTACATTTTAAAAAGTGCTTCTTTGTTCAACTGTTGTTTCTGTATAACTGCTTATTTTCTCTAGTTTGCAAATATTTGGGATGAGATAAAAGAATGCTTCTGAGGAAGGAGAAAGGACTGAAATGTTGATGAAGTACAGGGAAAAAAGTTTCAGCCCATGGGGACCAGCAGTTAGCATAATGACTATGTTGCTGGACTCCCACGTAGTCGACTGCAGTTCGAGTCCCGGACCCGGCGGCTTAAACTCATGCCGGGCGCGTGTGTGTGCGTGCCCAAGATCCCGAGAGGAGAATGGAGG
>NW_006204851.1:3564467-3567662 GCF_000334495.1 Tupaia belangeri chinensis
CCCCCTGGGGGGTGGGTGATTTCTCGCTTTCTGTCTCTCTGTCTCTGTCTGGCGAGCGCATGCGCCCTATACCAAACAAAACAAAACAAAACAAAACAAAACAAAACAAAACAAAAAACAACCAAAAAACAAACAAACAAACAAAAAAAAACACCTCTCCAAAAAAAGAAAAAAAAAATGTTTCAGCCCTACCCCTTGATATGCTATGTATGGGTCATATTCCATCTCACATCAGGGCCTTTGGGTTGCCACTACCAGCCCTCCTTCCTCCTAGTTCAATTCCTAGCTATCAGTCTACCCAAGTCTCTGGTTCTTGATAAGTAAATCACAAAATGATAAAGTGGGATGAGAGCAGAGGCTCTCCACCTGGAAGCTAGACTTACTAAAATCTGCACCATTGTGAGTTTGCACAAGTGCTTGTATTCATTTCCTATGGCTGCTGTAACAAATTACCACCAAAGTTGGTGATTTCAAATAAAACTTTATTCTCACAATTCTGAAGGCTAAAAGTAAGAAATTGTCAGAAAAGTCAAGCTCCGTGCTTGCTTCGGTGGCACATATACTAAAAAAATTGAAATGATACAGAGATTAGCATGGCCCCTGCATAAGGATGACATGCAAATTCATGAAGCATTCCATGTGTTTTTAACAGACATGAAAATGGAAAATTATCTGTTGAAGTTAATGTGTAAGATAATATCTTTGACTGGACTAATGTGCAGAGTATTCATGCTGGTAAAAGTTCATTTTGTGTGCTGTAAAGATGTATAGTAACTAAATGTTTAAAAAGTTTTTAATTTAGAGACTAGCAGTTGGCGTAATGGCTATGTTGCTTGACTCCCACCTAGTCGACCGCGGTTCGAGTCCCGGACCCGGTGGCTTAAACTTAGACCAGGTGCGTGTGCGTGCGTGCGTGCCCAAGATCCCGAGAGGAGAATGGAGGAGAAGGGATTGCAGCGTGGCCACCGGTGATTTCCTGCTTTCTGTCTCTCTGTCTCTCTCTGTCTGTCCGGCGAGCGCACACACCCTATAGCAAAAACCTCTCAAAAATAAAAAAGTTTTTAATTAAAAAAAAAAAAGAAAATTGAAAAAAAGAAAAGCTAAGCTCCCTCCAGAGACTCTAGGGGAGAATCTGTTCCTTGCTTCTTTCAGCTTCTATTACTTCTATTAGCTATCATCATTCTTTAATTTGTGACCAAGTCACTCTCCTCTCTGCCTCCATCTTCATACTGCTTCCTCCTCTTCTTCTGTTCCTTTGTATGCTTCTTGTAATGATACTTGTCATTATATTTAGGGGCCATTTGATAATCCAAGAGGATTTCCACATCTCAAGATTCTTAATTTAATCACATTTGCAAACACTCTTTAAAAATAAGGACACCTTCATAGGTTCTGGGGATTAGGAAATAAACATATCATTTTGGGGAACATTATTCAACCCACTACAGTGTTGGGTTGAATGGGACTTCCAGATTTTCAAGGATCTGTGTGTGATACAAAGAAAAATGAAAAACAATGATCTTTTAGCCATTTTAATTTCAGTGTTCTATGACTCTGTTATTAGTGAAGTAATTATGACTTGGTCTTAGTAAAATACTTTTCATATAAGAGAAACTATGGAGGCCAGCCTATGACCTAGTGGTTAAGGCAGTCAGATCCTATATGGCCCACCATGAGGTTCAAGTCCTTAACCCTGTGGCTTGAAAGGCCCATCAGGTGTATGTGCATGTATGCCTAGAATCCCAACAAGAAGGAGAAATGGAGAAGGGATTTTGGCATGATCATTCTGTATAAGGAGTGCTTTCTCCTTTTCCCTCTCTCACTGTCTCTCTGGCCAAGGCATGTGTCCTCTGGCAAAAAATTTTAAAAGAAAGAGGTACTCAGTAAATTTTGGTGCACTCAATTTGGCATTGGAATTATACTACTAATTATAGCTAACAAATGGAGCATATACTATGTGCTAAGCACTGTTCCAAATGTTATATGTGTATCAACTTACTCATGCTTCCCAACAGCCTTATGAATAATATTATCAGCTCTAGGTTTCATGAGAAAGCTGAGAGACAAACTTGTTTAAAGTTACACAGCTAATTGATACTAGAGATAGGATTCTATCAATAATATAACCAGCCTGGCTTCAGAGCCTATGTCTTCTTTTATTATTTTTCTGGCTGAAGGTACAATTTGTGTACTTACCAGAAAGAGATACACAGGAAGGGAGAAAACACCCTTCAATTGGGTGTGTTCACACCATAATCCTTTGTCTCTCATTTCTCCATCCCCTCAGGATCTTGGGCACATATGCTGTGATTAGAACTGTGGTTGGTCATGTGAGATATGATTTCCTTAACCACAGGTTATGGGGCCACCACAGAGCCTACGTTCTTAACTGCTGTGTGAAATAACCCTATTTCTGTTTTAAAATTTATAAAACATCCATTGTTATAAAAAAAAAAAAGGAACTGCTGTAGAAATGTTCCAGATTAAATGAGGCTGAAGAGACATAACGATGAAATGAAATTCCTCATTCTAGACTAGATCCTTTCTGGGAGGGGAAGAATATGCTACAGAAGACATTATTGGGCCAAGTGACAAAACTAGAAAATGGATGCTAGGTAACAAAAAATATTGTACTAATACAAATTTACTAAAGCTGTTAACTATACTGTGGTATGTAAGAGGCTATTCCTATAACTGGGGCTGGCAGGTGGCTTGGTGATAAAGGCACTGGACTCCCACAGGCCAACCACAGTTCAAGTCCTGGACCTGGTGGTTTGCTTTCTCACTTTCCATCTCTCTTGCTCTCGCTCACTCTGTCCATTTCTGGTCAAATTAAAATAAATAAATTCATTAAATTAAATAATTTTTTTAAAAAAAGATTATTTCTATGACTAATAAATATACTACAAAGTATTTAGGAGCAACAGTACTAATATGTGCAACTTACTCTCAAATAGTTCAAGAATTTAGATGACATAGATAAATAGATCGAAAAAAGTAATAGGCAAATGGGATAAAATGTTAACAATAAGAAAATCTGGGTAAAGAGTATGTTGATATTCTTCGTGCCATTTCATTTCTGCAGTTTTTTAAAAATATTTAACTTTATTTATTATGATTATTTTCCAGTTTGATGAGAGTGAGAGGGAGAGAGAGAGAAAGCGAGAAAGCAAGCTGCCAGGTCCTCCCGGTCCG
>NW_006204851.1:3567714-3595258 GCF_000334495.1 Tupaia belangeri chinensis
CTCCATTCTCCTCTCGGGATCTTGGGCACGCACGCACACGCGCCCGGCATGTTTTAAGCCACCGGGTCCGGGACGCGAACCGCAGTCAACTACGTGGGAGTCCAGCGACATAGCCATTACGCTAACTGCTGGTTCCCAGGAGTCCAGCACCTTTAACCACTAGGTCACCTGCTGGCCCCTCTGCAGTTTAAGTTTGACATTATCTCCAAATGAAAGACTAATTTTTTTGTTAGTTTTAGAAATTTTTGCTATAGGGTGCTTGCCAGAGAAACAGACAGAACGTGAGAAATAGTCCCCCAGTGGGGATGGCCACACTGCAATCCCTTCTCCTACATTCTCCTCTTGGGATTTTGGGCACGCACACATGTAAACCTTGGCATGAGTTTCAAGCTGCCCAGTCTGGGACTCAAACTGTGGTCGGTTAGGTGGGAATCATTAACTATTATACCACCTGCTGGTCCTGAAAAAAAAAATGGTCTTTAAAATAATGTATGGAACATTCTTTGGGGAGCTGAATGGTTCCCCCTTGTTAAAATATGTGTGTTTTATGCTAAATATGCAAATAACATGTTTTAGCATTATTATTCAAAGCTAACATTAATTGAATACCTCCTATGTGCTAAGGACAGTCACATTAATAATCTCCCAAACATAATGCTAGTTATTAGTACTGATGAAGAAACTGAAGTACAGAGAGGTTTGGTAACTTGCTTATAGTCACAGGACCATTGAGTGACAGACCTAGGATTTGAGCCTTGCTCCCCTGATTCTAAATCTCTTACCTTTCACATGATACCACAGTTGCCTCAAGTTACAACTGGTTTGAACACAAAAATCTGTATTGTCAGCCTGACTTTCTGACCTATGACCAGAAGGTCAGTGGGAGTTTTCTCCCTTCCCTGGCTCCACTAGTGGTAATATCCTTGAGACTTGAGGAGCCAAAAAGGGAGGATCAGACTAAATGAACGATGTTTCTGTCTTTGCTTGATAAATGGAATTAGCATTCCTACATGAATGCTGAATTGTTAATTGCCTTCCTTAGGTTCATCATATACAACACAGCTATAGGCCTTGGCTGTACCCAGGAGGTATTTAAGAAAAGTAGCCCCATCTGAAAATCATGTTATCCTGTCAGTCTGTCTACTGACAAAAATAGAAAAGATAAGGCATGCTATTTAATTTTTTCCCTTTTCTTTCGTTTTTTTCTTTTAAATTTGCCAGAATGGTTGTGCTTTTCCCAGAGAGAGACAGAGAGACAGGGAAAGAAGAAAGCTACCCCCTCAATTCCACCCCCCCCAAACATGGGGCATGGTCTTGCCACAATCCCATCTCTTCAATCTCTCCCTCCTTTTGGGATTTGTGGGCATGCATAGACATACACCTGGCTTGTCTCTTAAGCTGCCAAGTACAGGACTCAAAATGCACTGTTGACCATGTGGGATTCAGCTCCCTTAAATCTAGCTGCCACAGATTGGCCCATAGTTAATTTTTTTTTTTTTGAGAGATTTTCACTGTAGGGCGCGTGCGCTCGCCAGACAGACAGAGAGAGACATAGAGACAGAAAGCGAGAAATCACCCCCCAGGGGGGATGGTCACACCGCAATCCCTTCTCCTCCATTCTCCTCTCGGGATCTTGGGCACGCACGCACACGCGCCCGGCGTGAGTTTTAAGCCACCGGGTCCGGGACACGAACCGCGGTCGACTACGTGGGAATCCAGCGACATAGCCATTACGCTAACTTCTGGTTCCCCGATAGTTAATTTTTTGAAGTTTGTTTCTTATATAAGAGAGAGAAAGGAAGGGGCACCCCTAACAGTGTCCTTATGCCACAATCCACTCCCAGCCTTAGCTCTCCTGGATCATGGGCCTATATACACAACCACAGTGCATAAGGGAGCCTTGGGATGAACCCAGAATCTTCTCATGTGGGTCTAGTAACTCAGAGTATTGTTATCATTGCAAATGGCATTGTTTATTCCATTTTTGGGGAAAAAAAATTCCTTTTTTTTTTTTTTTTGCTATAGCTTGTGTCTGCTCTCTGGGGAGACACAGAGAGACAGAGAGAGACAAAAAGTGAGAAATCACTTCCTGGGAGAGGGTGGCCTTGCCATAATTCCCTGCCTTCCATTTTATTGGGATTCTGGGCACATATGCACACATACCTGGAGTGATTCTCAAGCTTCTAGGTCTGGCACTTGAATTGTGGACTCTGCCATGTGGGATCCAGTACCTTAAACATCATGCCACCTGCTGGCCCCTATTTTTCTTTAAAGTTTACTTATTTCTTACATGAGAGAGAGAGGAAAAAAAGCAGAGTGAGAAGAACCTCCAACAGGGTCTTCATGTCACTATCCACCCTCAGTCTCAGCTGACCCAGAGCACAAGCACATGTGTGTCCAGTTGCATTACCACTTCTCCACTACCTGACCCTGTTTAATTTTATTATATTACAACACAGCACAAATATGTAAAGTTAATTACATGTTGATTGAAACATCCTTTATGAAAGGATTGACATAATTCAATATACGTATCGAATGTTTGTGTTTTATAGCACCATACTCGGCACAATGAAGCCATTTGGTAGATATAGAACATGTTCCCAATGACATATAAATTAACTTGGAAGATGAGACGTCAGAGTAGAACATACTACTACAATGAACGTGTGCTTCAAAAAGTTTGTGGAAAAATGGAATTCAAGTTTGAATTTATATAAGTGCAAAGAAATGTAAAAGCTTATGCATAGATTTTTTTCAGCATATGTATGTCCATGAAATTTTTGAATATTCCTTCATACAAGCCTAAGTGCTAGGTGCTCAGAGAGAATATATCTATTTTAGGGAAAGCCTCTCCAATGAAGAGGATCTTGCAGGATGAGTAAGATTTGGATAGACAGAGAAAACACATTCGGAGATAGGAGATAGTTTCAGAGGTGGAAAGTTAAAGGCTTAATGAGGTAGTATTGAATCAGAATGTAAAATGAACTTTTGGTCAGTGGAGAGTTATTGAAGATTTTTGAGCCGATAAGTTACATAACAAAAACAATATTTTTTTTTGAGAGGTTTTTGCTATAGGGCGTGTGCGTTTGCCAGACAGACAGAGAGAGACATAGAGACAGAAAGTGAGAAATCACTCCCCAGGGGGGATGGCCATGCCGCAATCCCTTCTCCTCCATTCTCCTCTCGGGATCTTGGGCACGCACGCACACATGCCCGGCGTGAGTTTTAAGCCACCGGGTCTGGGATGCGAACCGCGGTCGACTACATGGGAGTCCAGTGACATAGCCATTATGCTAACTGCTGGTTCCCAGCAGTATTTCTATTGATAGATGTACTGACGGTAGTGAGTAGAATGGAATAAGCATAAGTTCTCAACTTTAACCACACATTAAAATCAAGTGGAAAATGTTACACAATACCAATGCCTGTCTCCTAATCTCAGAGATTCTGACTTAAAGATATGGGATATAGCCTTGGTCTTTGGATTTCAAAGATCCCTAGGTATTTCTAATATTTAGCAAAGTTTGAAAAACACTGCAATGAAGAAAGGAAAGATATTAGCATCGAGATCAACTCGAAGGTTATACTAACACAGGCCTAAGATAAGAGTCCTGGGACTGCTGGGATGGGTAGGAAAGAGAATAGAAAGGAAGGACTTTATTGAGCTTCAAGATAGACTGAACACAAAATGAGAGGAAAGATTTTTTTTTTTGGAGAGGTTTTTTTGTTTGTGTGTTTCTTTTTGCTATAGGGTGTGTGCTCGTCAGAAAGACAGAGAGAGAGAGACAGAGATACAGAAAGCGAGAAATCACTCCCCAGGGGGATGGCCACGCTGCAATCCCTTCTCCTCCATTCTCCTCTTGGGATCTTGGGCACGCACTCAGCATAAGTCTAAGCCACCGGGTCCAGGACTTGAACCACGGTCGGCTACATGGGAGTCCAGTGACATAGCCATTACGCCAACTGCTGATGCTGACAGGAAAGATTTTTTTGAAGTTTATTTTTATTTATTTCTTCTGAGAGAGAGTGTGTGTGAGAGAGAGAACCCCCTAAAGACTCTTGATGCTGCAACACATTCTCAGCCTTTAGCCAACCCTGGATCATTGGGAAAGCTTGTACACAGTGTATTAGGGAGCTATCCATCCACGCTTGAACTGGGAACCTTCTCATGAGAGATTGCTTCCCAGAGCATTATGTTTTACTGCTGTGCCACAGTCTGGTCCCAAAGAGAGGGAAATTTTAAAGATACCAACAAGAGTTGTGGATTTGATGTCTTGTTCATGGTGAGCACCAAAGTAATACTGAAATAACTGAATTAATATGATAATGTAGAGACTCACGCTCCATTAGCAGAAATCTGGATGTCACTGAGGAAAGTCATTTTGGAAGTGAAAGGGTGATTTTTTTCCTAGGCCAAGGAAGAGATAACATCAAGTTATGCAAGTCATGTCAGTTTTAAAAGGTAAAATTAGGATTCTCAAGCAAAATCAGGGCTATAAATTGCCACTCAGAAACCATTCTCAGGGGAACAGCAGATGGCGTAATGGTTACATTGCTGGACTCCCACGTAGTCGACTGCTGTTTGAGTCCTAGACCCGGTGACTTAAACTCATGCCAGACGTGTGTGCGTGCATGCCCACAGATCCCAAGAGGAGAATGGAAGAGAAGGGATTGCAGTGTGGCCAACCCTCTTGGGAGTGATTTCTTGTTTTCTGTCTCCCTCTGTCTTTTCAGTGAGCGCAGGCACCCTATAGCAAAAATCTCTCTTTAAAAAAAAAAATCCTAGAATATAAATAAGAAATTATAAAATAAAATTGGAAGAAAATAAAAAACTTTTTAAAAAAGTTTTTTCTTTTTTTAGAGAGATTTTTGCTATAGGGCGAGTGTGCTTGCCAAAGAGAGCCATAGAAAGTGGCAAATCATCCTCTCAGGGGATGGCCAGGCTGCAATCCCTTCTCCTCCATTCTCCTCTCAGGCTCTCGGGCACACACGAACACGTACCCAGCATGAGTTTTAAGCTGCCAGATCTGGGACTCAAACTGTGGTTAACTACAAGGGAGTTTAAGGATGTAACCATTGCATAGTCTGCTGGTTGCCTTAAAGATATTTTTGCTATTGGGCATGTGTTCTCGCCAGAGAGACAGAGAGACAGAAAGTGAGAAGTCACTCTCCAGGGGGGATGGCCACACCACAGTCCCTTCTCCTCTATTCTTCTCTTGAGATTTTGTGTATGCACACACATGCCAAGGCTTGAGTTTCAAGCCACTAGGTCCGGGACTTGAACTGTGTGGGAATTCAGCACCTTAAACACTATGCTACCTGCTGACCCCAAGAAACCATCTTTGTAACTATCCTGAGATGGCATGACCTAGAGCAAAGAACATATTAAGAAGAGAAGGTTGGTGATCAAACCTCAGGGAAGGCAGAGTCATGTTCCTGTTGTCCTGTTGTTGCTTTTACCAGTCATAATGTCCTGTGCATGTTGGTAGTCAAAGAGAGAGTATAGCCCTCCAGCAGCAGCAGCAGCAGGAGGAGGAGGAAGAGGAGGAGGAGGAGGAGATTCTCAGCATTGTACAGTTATTTTAAGTGTAGAGGACAAGATCCCTCTCTTCAGGTAGATTATATTCTATTTGTATGGACAAGCCATGGTACTAACTGTGTTAGTCAGTAGAGCCGTTCATGCTAAACATGACAATATATGATAGAAATATTCAGAGGAAGGGCAGAAGGGCTGAACTTGAATAATGAATGGGTGTACATCTTGATTTCAGATTGGAGGTAAAGATGAAAGGATGAATTCAGAGAGAGAGAGAGGGTCTGAGATAGAGGACAGTTTTTATCTATCTTAAAAAGTAGGGCTCAGGCTGGCCCTTTGGTGCAGCAGTTAAGTGTTCTTTATAGTGAGTTGGAACCACCATGGTCAACCACACTTTGAATCCCAGCTCCTGTGGCTTGAAAAACATGGAGGGTACATGTGTATATATGCCAAAGGTCCTGAAAGGATAGAAAAATGGGGGAAAAAGAAGTGTGGTGTGACCACACTCCACTAAGGGGTGCTTTCTCTCTTTCTTTGTTTCTTTTTCTCTCTCTTTGGTGAGTACACACACCCTCTTGGAATTAAAGAAAAAAAAAAAAAACCTGGGCCTAAGACCCTGTCACTTTCCTTGAACACTTCAACCACTTCAACCACTCCTACTCTCCACAGGCCCAGACCTTAGGAGATTACTTTCTTCGAATCTAGCCCTGCCCTGAGTCACCAGACAGACAGAACAATCTCCCTAATTTGTCATAGCTTAAGATGTGTCTGAGGTAACACCTAAGAAAATATTGCTGATGTCTGAGTAGTTGATTCTTTTAAATGAATGTGAATCAGATGGTTAACATAGGAAAAAACTTGGGTGAATTTAGTTTATCTCACAAAGACCTGAGAATCTTTCCTTTGGGGAGACTCATTTAAGTATTAAGTGAATGAAGGAGTTCAGCATGTTCACTACTTGGTACTGTGTATCAAAACAAGATGGAGGAGAATGGCCCAGCCAATCCCTCAACAGCACAGTGTTACCATGTAGCAGGCTCCACTATGCCTCAGAATAATTTCAAGTTGCCAACCTTTAGTGTAGGCACAACCTAAGACACTGCACAGATTACTGAATCAGCTCATTATTTGGTTAGTGCCCTACCATTTGTTTGACATTATGTAGACACAAGGCTCTATTGAATGAGCAAAGTATGTTACCTGGTAGGTCATAACTGAGGCCATGGAATTACAATCCAAACAACCTGTCACACATTTCAGTCACACATAGCAGCAATATAATTCTGTTGCTTTGGAAATAGTTAAAAGCCAGTTTTACATTAAGAAGACAAGTGCTTGAAAACAGGGAGGGGTGGGGTTGGAGTGTGATTGACAGCCTGTCATTAGTATTTGACAGGTATCTATGATTGTCTTTTTCTAACAGGAAAATGGATGATTCTTAAAAGTAGTTTTAGATTCTTCTCTCTCTCTCTTTTTTAAGAAATCCTCTTTCTTCAACTTTTCTGTGTAGTGTCAGTAAATGAACTGTTTCTTCTCAAATCATGCATATTGCCTTACAGCCTTCAACTGCATAGTAATATATCACAAACATTTGGATGTGGGAAGGAGAATGGCCAGAAATAACCATTTAGGTCATATGAGTTTTCAAATGCATCTATTTATGTACAGAGGGTCCCTACAGAAAACTGTTTTATTTCAGGGACCATTTTACCCTGATGACAAACTGTAAGTCAGTGAGTCATTTTCATGGTCTGACATTTTGCTATAAAAAGTGCTTGAGAAAGGGTGCATCACATTTACAGACTACTTGTGTCCTGAAGCAAGTTGCAGGCATCATGTATGGCACAACATAGATTATACTGGATGGTGGACCTTTATGAGGCTGGGTTAAAATGGAAACTTGCGGTTTTTCAGCTTTATTTCAATCACCGTGGTATAGAACTAAATATGAGTTACAATAATGGGTAATTTGAGAACTAAAAGATAGGAATGATATAATTTAGTCATAATTCCTACATGAGAGGTCTTTAAAAATTCATGGACAATGTATAGTATGTAAAAACTATTCATGGATTTCATTTTTTTTAAAATCTTTTGCAATAGGGCACACATTTTATCCAGAGAAAGAGAAAGTGAGAAATCACCCCCTTGGGAGATGGCCATGCCTTGATCCCTTCTCCTCCACTCCCCACTAGGGACTTTGGGTATGCACACACACACACGCATGCACACGTACTTGGTTGATTTCAGTATTTTTTTTTGCACCAAAATAAGCTCACATTTTAATTCCACTTTTCCTATAAACTTTTTGAAGTCCTTTCATAGTGTTTAAGCTGAATAGTACCATAATAACTTTTCTTCTAATTAAAACACTTCTTTTTAATATATCTCTAGATTCCCATTGATACATGTAATGTACTTCTAAAAATAATTTAGTAAGTCCTCATGTTGTTTCAAAAGTTTGTCAGAAATTTTTTATATAAACAATGTTATAAATTATAAGCATATTCCCAATTTTTGTTCACCCAAAGCTACTTAACCCATAATATGCTTGAAGTAAAATATTGTGCATCATATGTAATAACATTTATAGTAAAAACAAGGTTCAGTTCCAACACAGGAGGACCAAAATCAATTTTTCTTTTCTGTGGTGATTCCCCTGCAGTGCTGCCATCTACTCCAACTCTATCACTTAATCAGAGAGACCATCCTTGGCTCCAAGACAGGACTGGTCTCTTCAAGAGCAGAAAAGAAGAAAGGCGGAGACTTTTAGGCATTTGGGACTGTTCATTTCTTGTCTTTTCTTTTCCTTTATCTTATATTGATCTGCCTGCTGCCCTGAAAATAGAGTCTCTTTAAATATTTGAACCCACTTTTGAAGAATGACATGTTCACCAGGCAGACAAATGACTCTGATAAGGCATCTTAGGCAAAAATTGGAAGTTGTGAAATACCACATTTGAAAAAATAAAAGTAATTTGGTATGACTTAGCCAGAGGTACAAAATGAGGCAGCGTTAGGAGCTGGTGCTAGGTAGGGGCTTTCATTTCAAGAAGTCTTGAATGTCAAGGTGGAGATTTTGCATTTTAATGATTAATGAGAGTGCTGAGCTGAGATCTACCATTCTAGTGGCACTATGGGAAATAGGGAGGCAGAGACATAGGAAGGACAACAGAAGGGGAGAGGAACATTTTCATATAGTTTCTATTTTTAATTTTAAGTTTAAAGTTCTTTAATTGTGGTAAAATATATGTAACATAAAATTCATAGTCTTAACCATTGTTCAGTGTACAGTTCATTAGAGTTAAGTACATTCGGAACTCTTCTCCCCTTGGAAAACTAAAAATCTATATCCAGATATTATTTTTTTCCTACTAAAATGGCAGCCTCCAGCCACACACAAGTGTTAGATCTGTACTGGGCGATGCTGAGAGAGAGCAACCATTTCAGTGCCTACAATTACAGAACGTATGCTGTCAGGAGATTAAGAGATGCCTTCAGAGAAAATAAAAATGTAAAGGATCCTATAGAAATTCAAGCCCTAGTGAGTAAAGCCAAAGGAGACCTTGAAATAATTCTCCGACAAGTTCATATTTGCCAACTGTATTCAACTGACAAGGTTATCATTGCGAATCAAGAGAAGCTCAAGACCTAGGGAGCTGGGGACCAGTCACCAGCGGCAGCCAGGGACCACCTTCCGCATCCATTCTGTGCTGGGGATGAGGTCTCCCAACACCAGCTTGAAGTAGCCTCTTGCTCTGCCTACCCTAGAGGAGCTGATAAACTGAGTTGTGTTTGTATCCTACTGCAGCCTGCCTGGAAAGGAAGGCTGTCTCCTCAGCTCAAGTGTTAGAAGGAAGAGTTGGAGCTCACTCAGAATAATACTATGTATTATTGTGTCTCCTCTCTGCCCTGCCTTATTTTGTATCCCACTGCCACTGTATAGACTTTGTTTCTTGCTCCTTGACAGTAAATAGAATTGTCTCCCCCCCCCAAAAAAAAATATCTAAATCCATTAAACACTAACTTCCCACTTTCTCCTCTTTAGATCCCTGGGCAACTATCATTGTACTTATTGTCTTTCTGAATACTCTAAATACCTTATATAAATGGGATCATCTAGTACTTCGCTGTGATTGACTTATTTATTTACTTTAATTTTTACAATAAAAGTAATTAACGTTTATGGTTCAAAGGATTCAAAACAGTACCAAAATCTGTAAAATGAGAAGGTAAAGCATGGAATAAGTGGCAAGTTTTGTTAAATAGATTTTCAAAATCTATTTAGAAGCTATCATTTGCTGACTGTATGTATTATGCCACTATTGAGTGTTTTGCATGTGTGAATTCATTTTACTGTCATTGTCAGGTTCCGAGTAGAGAAGTCTGACAAGAATTAAGAAAGAAGTTAAGGTTAAAGCCATAAAGACAAGAATGTGGAGAAGAATTTCTGTGCCAGTGAGAGAACAGGATTGTGGAGACTCTTCAAAAAGTTTATGGAGGGACCAGATGGTGGCACAATGGTAATGCAACTGGAAACACATGAGAAAGGTCCTGGAGGAGACAGGGGTTAGATTCTAGCATGAACACCCTCCTGAGGATGCCTGACTTTCTCTCTGTCTGTCTGTCTCTCTTTGACCATCATAGAAAATATAAAAAGTAAAAATAAAAATTTTTAAAAGCTCTTGGAAAATGTGTATTATGAAAAAACTGCATGGATTTCCAAAACTTTTTTGAGCCAACATACATGCATCCAGTTTTTTCCATAAACTATTTGAAGTACCCTTATATGCTATGGGAACCAAGGAAGCTCAGTCACAAACATTGAACTGAGAAAAGCAAGGCAGGAGGAAGGGATATATCCCAGGCCCACATTGAACTGAGCAGAGCAAGGCAGGAGGAAGGGATATATCCCAGGTGAGCCCAAAGTTCACAGGACCCTCCTCAGACACTGGTTCCTGAGCTTAAAAGACTGTTATCAGACATGCTTACTGGTGGGGAAAGTGCTCTTATCAACCTTACTTTGGTTTAACTTAAGAATTTTGGTGTTGGCTACCAGAAACTCCTCAGAGGGTCTTAGCCCCCCAGTAATGATATCAATTGATTTATGTCATACCTATTCCTGTGCTAGCCCAGATCAATATTCCATAAACTGTATTTTATAGAAACACACTTGTTTTCTAAATTCACAAATTAAAACTTGATACTAGATACTTCTCCTAAAGAGTCATGTTACATAAGTGTTCATTAAAACCTCTGAGAAATCCTACGATAAATAAGACACCTATTGAACATTTAAATCACTATTTCTCAGATATTTTGGCCATCATTTTTGTTTCATTTCTCTCTAGAAACATCTATATACACAGTATGTGGCCAGAACTTAATGTTTTGTGCACCACAGAAACAGAGAGAGTAGATGGTATCTTGGCTAGATCATGTCATCCATTCCGGCATCTACGAAGTCTGCCCTGAGGAAGCACCTCAGGTATGTAAGATTCATATCTAGGTTCAAAAAACAAGAAGTAAAGGAAATGTCCTCATCCTCAAGTGTAATTACACTATCTCTGAGATGCCTAGAAAGATGATTTATGCTAAAGAATTTAACTAAATTTCACATCCCTTAAATTAAAATTCAAGCTCTTTAAGACTACCTGTAAAGAACCAGCCTACCGCTTCCTACTTCCCACTTTAGTTTCTTAATGATTATTGAGGCCTCAATGCCATCACTGTCCAGAACTGACAACTGATACTTGTTCATAACTTCTTAGAATATGTTTTCTCTTGCCTAGGTCTCTGAAAGATCTACAAATCAATATAAATTTGGAAGGAATATGAGGAGAAATCTACCTTCTATACTGAATACAGACAATGTGAACAACTGTTCAGATACTTTACTCTGTGTGACAGCTCTGAAGTCTTTCAGAGATTCATGAATATTGTACTTCACTATGGACTAGAACAGTGTGGGATTATCTACCTATTGTAAGTAATAATGTGATGTGCTCCAATATTCTTGCTTCAGTGAGTAGAACATCCCATTCTGGACACATCTTAGAGCCGCAACATTCTATGAGAATCTCTAAAAGTGTCAATTCAACCTTCTAAACATCAGGCATCTTATCCTATAAGGAATCTAGATGTTGACTACAGAGGGTCATACCGTAAATACACCATATATTGCTTAGTCTTCCTAAGTTTCTGAGATATTACTAACATTCCATGGGAAGCTTGTGGCACAATGGTAAGAACACGAAGCTCAGAGACGGATAGACCTATGCTTGAATTCCAACTCCACAAATGAACATTTCTATGATCTCGGCAAATTATTTAAAATAAAGTAGTAATATCTATATAAATATGTTTATTGTCACATAATGTGTGGGAAGCTGCACACCAGCAAGTCTGCTGAGGTTTCTCAGAGAGCAAACAATTACCATGATTGGTTCCCTTCCAAAAACCTGACCTTCGAAACCTTGCTCTGATTGGCCACTAGAATCCCTCAAATTTGCATATCCGGCACCTCATGATTGGTCCAAAGCAACCAATCACAGCCCACCGTTAACAACCAATCATGGCCCACCGTTTACCACCCACCAGAGTGTATATAACCATGATGCCTGGCCCAGAGTAGCCAGACGGCAACGATGACCAGGACGACGACGACCAGGAAGAGGACAACTGAAGAGCCTGAAGAGCTGAAACACCGCTCAGTCTCCAGACGACCCCGAAGATCCTGAAGAGCTGACACTGCATCGTCTCCAGACGACCTGGGAGACCCTGAAGAGTTGTAACACTGCGTCGTCTCCGTGCTGCTCACAGTAGACGACGTGACACTGGGTCGTCTCTGTGCTGTACCGTGCTGCCCACAATAAATGGATGACACTGTCGTCTCCGTGCTGTAACACTACGCCGCTTGTCCTGGCTCTCACTCCTTCACTCAGGAAACCTGTTCGGCTGTCCCCTCGTGGGTCGGGATAATAATGTACATAAAATACTTAGTATGATGCCATGCACACAGTAATAATAATGATAGGATCATTGGCTAAATACTTAATATGTGTTCATTGTGTTAAGCACTATGTATATCTTATATAATCTAATATCTCCATCACTGTTTTGCACATAGACCTTCATAATTCTGAATTTGATCATGGCTATATCACAACTTTAGGGCTATCCATTGTCTTAAATATGGATTGTCTCAAAGAAAGATTGTACAAATATGCTTCCTTTGGTAAAAGTCTTGTTCCCTATCTTTTCTCAACTATTAAATCTCCCTTTGTAACCCAGATTCATCTTCTGGATCTTGAAGGCCTATCTTTGACGCCTTACTCATTGCAACACTTCTCTTCTGTACATCATTTCCAGATTTTTGAGCACTGACTCTATCTCTGTACCTGCAATAGTGAAAACTGCAGTTAGCTTTACTACTCTCACTGTATGTCTTTTACATTGACACACATTACACATCTATCAAGAATACTCCATAGTAAAACAAATGTGTTTTTCACCTTTGTAATTTTCAATTCTAGCCATGCCCACTGCTTTCTACATTATAGATGAATATCTGACAAAGATTCTAATGGTACACTATCCTTCAGCAAGCAATGTCCTTGAATAAACTTAGTTCCAATCTGTGCCAACCCCCTGGAGAATATCTGAATGGAGATCTGAATCTGGATCCTTTTGCTCAGAAAATAAATTAGATTATAAGTGCTTGGCTACTGTAGTGGCTATATCTTGTTTTTTCTTTTTTCTTTTTTTTTTTTTTTTTTGTCCAGCACCTCCATTGCCTTTAAGGAAGTGCTCTTCCTGTTCAATCATGTCTGACTCTTTGTCACCCACTACCACTCAATACCAATCTAGCAGTATTATCACTCTGGTGATAATAGAGCAGAAATTTTGCAAGTAGCTATCCAGTTAAGGATTTGATCTTCGGCATCAGGGCAGTGTGGAGTAGGAGCAGACAGGGTTTACAATGGAACAATGGGGCATCCTAACAGGGGACATAATACAATAACGAGGAAATCCAGAGATAAACAATATTCAGAAGTAAAAATAAGAAGGTAAAGCTGAGAAGAATGTGTTTTTCATTTTTGGGGCTTCTTATAGTTATTCTAGTTACATTTAGTTAACTATTTATTAAGCCACTAGTTACATCTAGTTACCTATAGTTATTTAAATTAGAAATAAGACCTTAGAATCAATGGAATGTGTGTTTCTGATCCATTAGGCTTACTCCAGTTGCTCTAGTGTTTGTAGTATTCTAGCCATTAGCTTCTTACTAGTTAACTAATTGTATAATTTCTCTGTTTCTGGTTTTCTGTTGTTATCACTAGCTACTATAACAAGAAATAAGTTAGATTTGAGAAGAATGCATTATTTTTCTCTTTTTATTTTTTGGAGAGGTTTTTGCTATAGGGTGCATACGCTCTCCAGAAAGATAGAGAGGCAGAAAGCAAGAAATCACCCCCCAGGGGGATGGCCATGCCGCAATCCTTTCTTCTCCATTCTCCTCTTGGGATCTTGGGTACCCATGTACATGTTTAAGCCACCTGGTCCGGGACTTGAACCATGGTCAACTACATGGGAATCTAGAGACATAGCCATTATACCAACTGCTGGTCCCAAGAAGAATGTGTTTTCTTAGCTCCTTAGTTTACTCTAAATATTCTATTTCTAATTAACTGGTTATCCAATCAACATCAATTACATCTAGTTATTCAAGCAAGGAATGCAAATTTAGAGATGAGATAAAAGTATTCTCTTTTTAAAAAAATCATTATTTTATTTATTTATTTATTTTATTTTGACCAGAGGGTGACAGGAAGAGAGAGTTGAGGAAAATAAGAAAGCAAGCCACCAGGTCTAGGACTTGAACCATAGTTGACCATGTGGGTGTCCAGCACCCTTAATCACTGCATCACTTGCTGGCCCTGAGATGAAAGTGTTCTGAATCCCTTTGCTTACCCCAGTTATTCTAATATCTAATTAGCTAGTTATTAGTTAACTTGATTCTCTTTTTCTAGTTTTCCGTCATTGTCATTCTTGATTCTAACATGGAATTCATTAGATTTGAGAGGATTGTTTTTCTTTTTTGCTTTTCAGCATTTTCTAGTTACTTTTAATTATTTTAGTTAACTAGTTACCTACTTATCATTAATTACATCTGATTTTCAACAGTTGTTCACCAAACTGGTTTCATTGTCTTAGGGTCACAGCTGAACTGCTTTTCCCAGTCTCCCTTTGTCTAAGTGGGGCTGTATGACTGGCTCCCCCTTTTAGAATGTGGGAAGTGATGTGTCTCTACTGAGCTGAGGTAGGTATGAATGGATGTTTTTTTTTTTTTCTCTATAATCTCTCTCTTTCCCCTCTTTAATGATCTTAGAAACCATGTATTGAAGATGACAATATAAAATCAAAGTGTCTCAGTCTCTGAATGGCTAGAGGAGAGGACCCTCTGCTTCCTATTTATCCCATTTGAGTTTGACTTGAAAGAGAAAAAACAAAAACCAAGAACACACAAAACTTTACTTACTTAACACACTGAGTCTTGAGGTTGCTTATGGCATTTAGCCTATCCTGACAAATGCACCCTAGACTTACTATATATTGCACGTTATGTTTCTCTGTTGGCTCCGTAGACTAGTGAGTAGCTTGAGGGCATGCTCGTGTATATTTATTCATCATTGTATCCCTAGTGTTTAGTGCACTGTCTAGTACACAGTAATTACAATAATAGCTACCACTGGGGGGATACTATAAATGGATGTACATGCTCTGATAGGATCCCCTGAGTTATCTCACCAATAACGACCACTACTCATTAAAGAGGAGACCCTAATTCTTCGCTAATGGAGATATACTCATTGCCTCTCTTTCAGGTTCTTTTTGGAAGCTGGGAGAAGAGCTTCATAATGATTTTGATCTAAGTGATAAGATTCAAATATCAACTAGAGGTTTTCACACAATAGGTTGGGGGAACACTTAGTCTGTATAGTTAAGTCACACTATAAGTTGCTTATAAGCAGCCAACAGAATTTTTCTAAAAGGCTGAATTTCTCTTATGGAGTCCATAGATGTCAGTATAACATAGAACAAATATACTGAAAACTGACTCTAGGACATAGTATGCATAGCGAGGATATTTTCAAATGCATATGTAAGGGGTCTATGAAATGGCAGTTTGATTAGTCATTCTGGGTAAAAATGCAACCAACCAAATAAACACAATTAGCCAAACTAGCATTAGCTAGCAATCAGCCAAAAAAAAAAATTTATTATTTGAGAGAACTTCTCACTTTAACGAGTTGAACAATCATATATACAAATGTGGTCACTGTTTTAAAAATGAGTGTTTAAAATCATCAAATTTATCTAAAATCTCATCAGGCTCATAGTACATGTTTTTAAATGTGACAGGCATTTTCCAAACTGATAGGAAAGAGAAAAGTGAAGTGTTAGGTGGAAACATTTCTTGTTGAGTCTTAGGAAAGGTCACTGAAGAGATTTCTAAGAAACTTCTAGCATATTTGGCCTATGGCACTTCCTGAATGAGTTTCCACAGTTCAAAAGGAAACTGAATCCAATTTTTTTAAAAAATCAAAACTCTGGGGGTTATCTTATGGTCTACTTGATGCCAAATAACCATTTTGCTTTTTTTTTTTTTACATTTTTCATTTATCTTTGGGCTTTGTTCGCTGCAACCTGAGTATGTGCAATATTGCAGTGCTATAGGGCACTGATCTACTCTGCTATAGTTCAATATACTGGTTTTACTACTCTACACATATTCCTATAGCAGGTTTTCTGAGGAAAATGTAGAGTGACAGGCAACTATTGTTCTACTAAAAGAAAATGAGATAAGTTTGCAATTTTCAAAATGAAAGTTTTAAGTTATGATTGCCTATGTGGCACATTTCTTAACTCACATAGAGAACATTTCCAATTACTGCTTAGAGTCAAGAGGGACAATTAAGTCCATATTCATACATTAATAAGCATTGCATTACTTAAACTTGTTCTTTTTTCTTTTAATCTATGAAAATGAGAACTGAGTAGTGGAAATAAAAACATAAAACTAGTAGTTACCTTCTTCAAAGTGTGGCTTTTCACATAAAAGCATTTCAGCTAGCTGGTTTGGCAGCTATTATTCAACAATAAAATTTGGTAAATAAATCTTATTTTTCCCCATAGAAATAACCTTTGAAATATAGAATATCAAGTTACCTCAAAAATATCACTAAGAAAAATAAAATTTTGCTACAAATGCTGCAGACTTCCCATTTCTAATATTTGAAAGAATGCATTCATGGAATATGCTGTAACTTCCATTCCATTTTTTTTCTTTTATAAAAATTCAGTAGAAAGGGGACCAAGAAGTATCTTCATGTTCTCACTAATTGCTATTTGTTGTTAGACTCCAGAGAGATTGGGAAGCATGCCTATTTTAGTGCTTGGAAATTAATCCCAGTAGATATGGCAGAATACCTCTGCTTTGAGATGTGTTTCCCACATGAATATTCAACAACAGGCCATTGTTCAACTTTTGTTAGATGGGCTGGCTAATGGTTAATAAAAACAAAGCCGTTAAAAAATTACTCCCTGACTTGCTTGAGGGACAGGTTTTAATTTACCAAATTTATCAGGAAATTAAAAAATCGCAAAATCTAAGTGAATTCACACTTTAACCCAGGTGTTTTGTGGTGCTTAGGACACACTGTATATTGATCAAGTGGTAAATAATGCTGCACATGGGACCAGCAGATGGTGTGATGGTTGAAGCACTGGACTCCCACATGGCCAACCACAGTCTGAGTCCCAGACCTGGTGGCTTGCTTTCTCACTTTCTCTCTTTCTTTCTGCTTCTCTTTGGTGAACACGCATGCCCTATAGAAAATTAAAAATAATAATAAATAAAGTTAAATTAATATATTTTTAAATGTTGAACACTAGTTCAGTATTACTATCATATCCATGTCATGTGAGTTTCACCTAGTAACCTGCGTGTCTACTGCTTCTGCGCAACATTTAACATATTGGAAACACTAGTCAAAATTAAGATAAGCATACTACACACTGCTGTGAGATCTTCCCCTCAACCAAGATTTACAGAGGACAGAAAAGTGAGTGGTTCAGATTATTTCCATCCTTCATTTGTACAGCACAAAGTGCAACTGATCTCATGCATACTAACTCACAGTACAAACTTGGGTAAGTCACTTAACATTTCTGTGCCTAAATTTCTTCCTCAGTCAAATTCCTGTATTAATGAACACCTGTCCCACAGCGTTGGTATGAGTATCAAATGAGATACTAGTTGTAAAAGGGCTTTGTAAACTGTGCAGTGCTATACAAATTCAGGGTATTAATAATAACAATACTGTTTCAAAATCAATGTTACTTTTGTTTCTGCTGCTGCCTTTTGCCTTAGAAGCTAAACACTTACCCTCTTGCCCTTTAAAAAACCCAAAAATTCTGAATCAATCTATCTGCCTATTCTGTGTTTATGAGGTAGTTCCAAGCAAATTGCTATTTAGCAGATTGCACAAGCTGCAAACTCTGGTTTGAACCAGAAAGAAGCTGAAAGGTATGCTCTGCTAAGCTCTGCTCTGCTCTGTAACATGTGAGGTCTGGCTAAAGTTCTCTCTGTACAGAACAGGATCGACATGTTCAGAGGAGAGCTACACATGCATATTCTGTTTAATAGTGCCATATTAGCAGTAAAACCACAGAAGCAACCACATGTTGAACCTAGTAAGTGCTGGTCCAAGTAAGTAATGCAAGTGACAGAAAAAGAGCTGGTTTCCCACATGAAGTAGTCCTGGATATTTGTAAATTTTGTAGTGAATCCAGAGGTAGTATAGAGATCTATTTCATCAATGAGAGGATGAACAACAAGTATACAAAGCTTTGTAAGCCATGAAAACTTATGTGCAATGTATTGTTAGGTCTGCATGAAAACAGTGCCTTGTAAAACTGATCTTATTTCTGATCTAGTGTTACGATTTCACAAATGCCAGGTGAACCTGCTGGAGAAGTGTGTCCCTCTGTTAGTTGACTGTAACATGAATGTTTACTTTTAGTTAGAGCTTCATTCCTAGAGCTTAAGAATTTTACTCTTCTCATTATTTTTCTTATTAACAACTAGCAAATACTTGTTTGTTATTTAGAATGATAGCAAAACAGACCTGTTGTTATTTACAAATTCAAGTAAAAAAAAAAGAGAGAGGGAGAGATACAGTTTTTTTTTTCACTGTTGAAGATTTCATTTTGCTAACTTCAGGTCAAATTTCCACTGCTTTTTTTCTGGTCAATCTCCTATCCTTGCTTGGCTTCCCAAAATGGTAGCATCAACAGATTCAAGGTATAGAAAGATGAGACCACTTTAAGAAGCACTGCATTTACTCATCTTCCACAAAGCAACAAGGTTGGGCATCGGATTGGTCAGCAAAACATTGCTTTTATAACATCCAAGAGGGCACACAGGCAAACCAGGCTGTAGACATACTTTCATATGTCAAAATCAGACCAGAGAAAACCGACTTCGCACAAATATAAAATGTATTGATATTCATCTTTTTTTTCCTGTTGCTGAAACATTTTTCTTGCCTTTTTTTGTTTATATATATGTTTTATATAGATTTTTTTTGCCCTAGGGCATGTGGCCTAGCCAGAGAGACAAAAAGAGAGAGAGGGAAAGTGAAAAATCACCCTGCAGGAAGGATGGCCATACTGTAATCCCTTCTGCATGCTATTTCAGGATTTGGGCCATGTATGCATATTTATTGGCATGATTTTCAGCCCGCAGGGTCTGGGACTCAAACTGTGGAGTCGATCATGTGGGATCCAGTGTTTTAAGCACCATGACAACTGCTGGACCATTTTTGTTCCTTTAATTATTTCATATGGTTGCTCAAGTCTTCTTTAGTCCATCTCCTTTGATTGTACATGTATTCTTCAAATGCTGTGGAGTTGATGAGCTTGATTTATGCATTGCTAACACTTTCTCAATTTCTGAAAGATAATGAGATCCTCAGATCTTGTTCGTTAGCAACTGTAAGTACAGGGACTCCTTGATTTTCTGATATCATCTTTATTCTGTGAAGTTCAGTTTTGGCTTCTCCATCTTTTCCACATCAACAGAGTCTACAACAAACACAATGTCATTTGTGGATCGGGTATATGACATCCACTATGACCTTAATTTCTCCTGACCACTTACATCCTGGAAATGAAAAGTGTCTATTGTATAATTTCTCAAAGTTACTTTAATTTTCTCAGTGTTAAAGCCTTTGGTAGGTATGGTATTTCATTGTACTGCAGCTTGTATAAGACAGTTGTCTTTCCAGCACAGTCCAAACCCAAAATAATAATGTGGGAGGACTGAAATAAAGGCAGGCTGCAAGGGATAGAAGTCTGATCTGACAGGCCATTCCCCATTTCCATCAGCAAATAAATGTCTCAAATGGAAATAATTTGTTTGGACTGCTTTAGAACTTTTCTTCCTAGGTGATCCCGCTGCATGACTGCTGAAGAATTGTCCTTCCTTTGTCCAGACTCAGTGTCTTTCTCAGCCTCTTGAGAGGCTCACTGATACCAGTTCGTGGACTCCATCATGGCCTGGCTGGTAGCAGAGGGTGAGATGTCACTTCCAGCAAAAATTCTGAATCAATCTATCTGCCTATTCTGTGTTTATGAGGTAGTTCCAAGCAAATTGCTATTTAGCAGATTGCACAAGCTGCAAACTCTGGTTTGAACCAGAAAGAAGCTGAAAGGTATGCTCTGCTAAGCTCTGCTCTGCTCTGTAACATGTGAGGTCTGGCTAAAGTTCTCTCTGTACAGAACAGGATCGACATGTTCAGAGGAGAGCTACACATGCATATTCTGTTTAATAGTGCCATATTAGCAGTAAAACCACAGAAGCAACCACATGTTGAACCTAGTAAGTGCTGGTCCAAGTAAGTAATGCAAGTGACAGAAAAAGAGCTGGTTTCCCACATGAAGTAGTCCTGGATATTTGTAAATTTTGTAGTGAATCCAGAGGTAGTATAGAGATCTATTTCATCAATGAGAGGATGAACAACAAGTATACAAAGCTTTGTAAGCCATGAAAACTTATGTGCAATGTATTGTTAGGTCTGCATGAAAACAGTGCCTTGTAAAACTGATCTTATTTCTGATCTAGTGTTACGATTTCACAAATGCCAGGTGAACCTGCTGGAGAAGTGTGTCCCTCTGTTAGTTGACTGTAACATGAATGTTTACTTTTAGTTAGAGCTTCATTCCTAGAGCTTAAGAATTTTACTCTTCTCATTATTTTTCTTATTAACAACTAGCAAATACTTGTTTGTTATTTAGAATGATAGCAAAACAGACCTGTTGTTATTTACAAATTCAAGTAAAAAAAAAAGAGAGAGGGAGAGATACAGTTTTTTTTTTCACTGTTGAAGATTTCATTTTGCTAACTTCAGGTCAAATTTCCACTGCTTTTTTTCTGGTCAATCTCCTATCCTTGCTTGGCTTCCCAAAATGGTAGCATCAACAGATTCAAGGTATAGAAAGATGAGACCACTTTAAGAAGCACTGCATTTACTCATCTTCCACAAAGCAACAAGGTTGGGCATCGGATTGGTCAGCAAAACATTGCTTTTATAACATCCAAGAGGGCACACAGGCAAACCAGGCTGTAGACATACTTTCATATGTCAAAATCAGACCAGAGAAAACCGACTTCGCACAAATATAAAATGTATTGATATTCATCTTTTTTTTCCTGTTGCTGAAACATTTTTCTTGCCTTTTTTTGTTTATATATATGTTTTATATAGATTTTTTTTGCCCTAGGGCATGTGGCCTAGCCAGAGAGACAAAAAGAGAGAGAGGGAAAGTGAAAAATCACCCTGCAGGAAGGATGGCCATACTGTAATCCCTTCTGCATGCTATTTCAGGATTTGGGCCATGTATGCATATTTATTGGCATGATTTTCAGCCCGCAGGGTCTGGGACTCAAACTGTGGAGTCGATCATGTGGGATCCAGTGTTTTAAGCACCATGACAACTGCTGGACCATTTTTGTTCCTTTAATTATTTCATATGGTTGCTCAAGTCTTCTTTAGTCCATCTCCTTTGATTGTACATGTATTCTTCAAATGCTGTGGAGTTGATGAGCTTGATTTATGCATTGCTAACACTTTCTCAATTTCTGAAAGATAATGAGATCCTCAGATCTTGTTCGTTAGCAACTGTAAGTACAGGGACTCCTTGATTTTCTGATATCATCTTTATTCTGTGAAGTTCAGTTTTGGCTTCTCCATCTTTTCCACATCAACAGAGTCTACAACAAACACAATGTCATTTGTGGATCGGGTATATGACATCCACTATGACCTTAATTTCTCCTGACCACTTACATCCTGGAAATGAAAAGTGTCTATTGTATAATTTCTCAAAGTTACTTTAATTTTCTCAGTGTTAAAGCCTTTGGTAGGTATGGTATTTCATTGTACTGCAGCTTGTATAAGACAGTTGTCTTTCCAGCACAGTCCAAACCCAAAATAATAATGTGGGAGGACTGAAATAAAGGCAGGCTGCAAGGGATAGAAGTCTGATCTGACAGGCCATTCCCCATTTCCATCAGCAAATAAATGTCTCAAATGGAAATAATTTGTTTGGACTGCTTTAGAACTTTTCTTCCTAGGTGATCCCGCTGCATGACTGCTGAAGAATTGTCCTTCCTTTGTCCAGACTCAGTGTCTTTCTCAGCCTCTTGAGAGGCTCACTGATACCAGTTCGTGGACTCCATCATGGCCTGGCTGGTAGCAGAGGGTGAGATGTCACTTCCAGGGGCACCAGGCTGGTGTTGTGCTAATTTCTTTCTTTTTTTCTAAGTTCATTTATTTATTACTTCCATGAGAGAGAGAGAGATAGAGAGAGAGAGAGCAACAGAGACACAGATAGAGGCACCCCCAACAGAATCTTCATACCACGGTCCACCCTCAGCCTCAGCTGGCCCTGATCAAGAGCACACATGTGAGTATTTAGTGTGCTCAGAGAGCACCCAGGACAGGAAATCAGGACATTTCCCATGTAGGTTCAGGTATGTTACTACTGCATTATAACCTGGTCCTGTGAGATGATATCTTGACAGACTAAGGTAATTTGTTTGCTAGGTTGTTTGGGAGTATAAAATCCTTTTTGTCAGAACGGGGTTTGAAACTGAAAAAGCCTATTGGGAAAGAGAGTCTGAGGTTAGTAAACGTTGGAGCCCAGAGAGGCTTCACCTGCTTCAGCATTTTCCCCTTGTAGATACATTGAAAAGAAACATTTATGACTCCAGTGACCTTGGAAAGACAGTATTGCACCATAGACACACACCTGTTAAGTGGCAGTCTTCAGAAGTTTACTTCTATCAGGCTTCTGGCCAGCTTAAAAGAATTTTAATCAGAAAGACGTTTATGGGGTAACATCATTTGGACTCTGCTCTCTGAAGTGTTTTTGATACTAGGCAAAAGGTTGTTCAGTCAATCAGTTACTTATCTCATCTATCTTAATTACACTTTGGAAATCGGTATGCATGTTCAATTATTGTTAAGCCATTACTATAACTGTCTTAGAAAGTGTGCACTCTTTTCATTTCTGAAAGAAGATTTTCTTCATTTTGAGAGTCACAGCTGGAGGAGAACTAAAACCTCACACCAGTCAGGAAACCTCCTGCTGTGTGCAGTTTCCTAGCTTTCAGCATAATTATGCAAATCCATCTTTGACATTAGAGAAAGGGCAATGACAATGTCAAGCAAATGTTATCCAATTTTCACTTAGCCCCATTTTAGGTATTCACAGAGCCTATGTTCCAGCACTAAAGTATGTGAGTCATTAAATGTCTAAGGGAGTTGCAGTTTGGTTTCTGCTACTGGTTTAAAATAAGAAATTCTTCTGTACAGAGGCTTCTCCAATCCTCTCTATTCTACCAGCAACTGTGCTTCCAGTGCTTCTGTGTGATTCTTATAACATTCACAGGCAGTTTCCATGGCACTGACTACTGTGAATTCTGCTTTTCTGGAATTAGGTTGTGCGTGAGTGTAAAACAGAAGCACCTGCAGCCAGCCTTTTATCCTATTTTGTTTTGGTTTGTTTGTTTTTATTTAGTTCTATCCAACACAGTCAACTATAAACATAATGTGGTTTTTCCAATAGAACAAAAATGGGTACAAACACCTATCTTATTGGTTACAGAGGTTACAAAAATAGATTCGTGGGCATTATGAGCTAGAAACAACCATAGCAGGCTTAGAATGGCCTCCACCTTATGAATACGAATTACCCAAAGCATGCTGTAAATGACTTGTCCAAAGTCTCTAAGTAAATTAGTGGCATAGCAAGGGAAGTGAATACAGGTTTTCTTTTCTTTTCTTCTTCTTTTTTTTTTTTTTTTTTTTTGGAGAGATTATTTCTATAGGGCACGTGCGCTCACCAGACAGACAGGGAGAGATAGAGAGACAGAAAGCAAGAAATCACCCCTCAGGGGGGGATGGCCAGGCCGCAAACCCTTCTCCTCCATTCTCCTCTCAGGATCTTGGGCACGCACACACGCGCCCGGAGTGAGTTTAAGTCACCGGGTCCGGGACTTGAACCACGGTTGACTGCGTGGGAGTCCAGTGACATAGCCATTACGCTAACTACTGGTCCCAATACAGGTTTTCTCACATCCAATTCAGTGTTCAGTCTACATTACACCATTTCCAGATGTTGTTTGAAGACCAGAGGCAACCTTCTACAGAAGTGATATATGGGCATCCTCTTATGCCATGAAATTCAAGATATTTTCAAAACCTCTTTGTGAGGACAAGAAAATGAAGTCTTACTCCTACCCAACAGGGAAACTTAGATGTTTATTCAACAATAACGGTGACTATGAAAAATGAATGACCCAGATAATGATGGTTTTTAGAAGGGTGATTACTGAAGAAAGTTTCCACATTCAAGAGAGACTTCAGTGCCTTCACTGATGATTTCTCTTGTTGGGCAAGATAGACTCCGTGATAGCTGTGTGGTTCAGAAAGTCTAGAAAGTATGTATAGTCCATTAAGAAACATATTATGTTTTCAGGCATTATCATAGAATGATGTGGGAGATTACCAGGATAGTTTATGGGCTTTAAAAGGGTTCAGGCAAGAGAACAAAGATAGTGATCCAAGAGGGATGGAAAGGAAAAATGAGACCTACATATGAAAGAGAGGACAATAACACAAAGGTGTGAGATGCAAACGCAGGAATTCAAAGAAAGGAGACAAGGATCCTATTTTAAATGTTTCCATAATGAAACTGCAGACCAGTTAAACTATTTTTTGCTGAGATAGAAATAGTAAAGCTGGGGCCAGTAGGTGCCGTAGTGGTTAAAGGCACTGGACTCCCACATGGACGACCGTGGTTCAAGTCCTGAACCTGGTGGCTTGCTTTCTCATTTTCCCTCTCTCTCGCTCTCTCTGTCAGATGAAACCGGAAAAAAAAAATAGTAAAGCTGAATATTTTGTAAATATTATAGATAGGATATAGGGTGCCAAAGACTACATATAAAATAAAATAAAATAAAAATAAAGTTGCTAATGAACCAAGCTCTGATAAAAATTCAAAAAACTGTATCACCAAGTTGGAGCAAGAATAAACAAAAACCAACACTGAAAGTAAAAATATCATGTAAGAACCAATAAAGAGGAGCCACAACACTTATTTCCTGAACAATTTGTAGTGCTCTGTGTTAGTGGTTACTATGTACTGAATGTCTGTGGATCTTCACAATTTATGTGTTGAAATCTTAACCTCCGGTGTGATGGTATTAGAAGGTGGGATGTTTAGGAAGTAATTAGGTCATGAGAGTAGAGCCATCCTTATGGGATTTGTACCCTTATGAAAGAGACACTAGCCTTGGATTTATTTCTCTCTTTCTCTTTCTGTTTGTCTTGTAAAAATATAAGAAGAGGATAACCATCTGTAAACCAGTAAGAGGGCTTTTATCAGAACCAACCATGTTGGCACCCTGATCTTGGATTTCCAGCCTCCAGAACTATGAAAAACAAATGCCTATTTGTTTGTTTATTTATTCATTTCTTTTTCTTTTTTGGGAGAGATTTTTGTGATAGGGCATGTGCGCTCACCCAAGAGATAGAGAGAGACAGAAAGCGAGAAATCACTCCCTGGGGGGATGGTCATGTCACAATCCCTTTTCCTCCATTCTCCTCTTGGGATTTGGGGCATGCACACACATGTGCCTAGAATGTTCAAGCCTCTAGGTCTGGAACTTGAACCGTGGTCAGCCATGTGGGAGTGTAGTGACAAAGCCATTATACGATCTGCTGGTCTCTATTTATTTATTTTAATAATAGCTTTATTAGGTTATAATTCACATACCATATTAGTCACCCATTTAAAATGTATACTACATTGGGTTTTCCTGTGAGGTTTTTTTGTTCTGATTAATTTCACATTTTACATAATGTCCCCATCATGATGTACACTACATATTTTATTTTTCAGCAGAGAACTTCACATTTTGCCATCTGTCATATGTTTCTTCCCCTTGTACCACACACTCATCCTCCACCACCAACTCACCCACTGTGTACAATCCACTTTATCCTTACAATTTCTAGCATCCATACCCATCCTGTTTGTTTGGTTTTTAAAGTTTATTTATTTATTTATTCTAAGAGGGAGGGGAAGAAAGAGAGAAAGTTATCTACAGCAGGGTCCTCATACTGTGACCAATCCCCAGTCTCAGTCAAACCAGATCACAGGTGTGTGTATATATATACATATATATATGGCATGTTCAGAGAGGCCTTGGATGTGAACCTAGGACCTTTCCCACATGGAACTAGTCGCATTACTGCTGCACTACACTTAACCCAAATGTTAGTTGTTGAAAGCCACCTAGTTTGTGGTATTCTTTTATAGCAGCCCAGACTGAGTAAGATAGTAGTGGAGCAATCCCCAGTTGAACAAGGCACTCCATATTTTCGTGAACATTTATATTCTTAATATCCAGCTCAGTACCTGGGACATATCAAAGTCTCAATAAATGTTTGCTGAATGAATGAATTATTAAATTATGTTTCTCTTAAAGATCTAGTCTTCTGAGTTGAGTGATTGGACATAAGAATAGAAAAAAAAATCTCCAGAAGATATTTATAATAAGAATAAAGTAGTAGAAAGGTGTGGGGGTAGAGTCTGAGGGTATAACTTGGGGGGCCTGGAAAGATGTCTAAATGATAGACTTAGTATAGTTTATTATTTTGTTGAAGGCAAGCTTTGTGTTTTGTATAAACTGAGAGGATACCTCTTTGTGAGCATACTTTGAAGTTTGGAGTGTCAATGTAAATGTGAATGATCTATCATCACTTTGTACCTTAGTTAAATATGTTTGTTCTTCCAGATCCATTCCCTTAGAGTTTTTGTTAATACAGAATGGGTGTGGGATATGCATAGACTAGATACATCTCAATGTTTATCTTCTCTTCATATCTTCCCATATGGAAAGGACTAATGTCTTCACATTTCGTGTTAGGCTCATATGTCTCTACTTGTATTGACATAAAAGGGAATCTTTAATGTCCTTCCAATCAAAGAGTATAAGCAGAGTCACTGAATTAGCATGCCAAAGTATTTATTGGCCATGAAAATTCAAAAGCACTCATGGAGTGTTTATAAAAATATCACCCACCTTCTCAATTGTTTGGCAAATTGCAGGTCAACCTTGAATTTAGGCCTGTAGGAATTATCAAATGTGTAACAAGCAAGTGAATGGATGAACTCAGAGGTAATTATTTTGTACACTAAAAGAGATGGTTAGATGTCTCACTGGTACCCATTAAAGAAAGAAAACAAGTATCATACTTTTTTACTTTAGTCAAGTTATTATAACCCCAGCTGCTGGGTCATGGTGTCCCTGGCATTTAGCAGAATAAAGTATTTGAAAATGAATCATTACAGAGCATTAACTTTTAA
>NW_006204851.1:3595301-3617352 GCF_000334495.1 Tupaia belangeri chinensis
CTGTTTAGCTTACTGGTCCTTAACAATTTAACCTCTTGTGTTTTGGTTTAAAGCATGCCTCCATCACTTATTTGCTATTAGCTTTGTGAACATTTCTTAATTTTCAGTGTCTTGGTATTTTGTTCTGTAAAATTATGATAATTTTAGTATCCATTCTGTAAGATTATTATGAAGTCTACATGATATTAAGTGTAAGCCATTTTATAATAGTGCTAGACACATAGAAACTGCTCAATAAATATTTCTTAAATTACTTTTTCATTGTCATTACTTTAAAATCTTTTTTATTAGCAGATTGTTGGAAATCTGGAAAATGCTACTGGTTTGTGAGAAAAGATGGTGAATCTGTTTTTGGCAGATCGAGTTTAAAGTGCAGGTGAAATAGTCTGCAACACAATTCAGCAATTTGTTTTATTTTTATTTTTTTTTTAGCTTTTATTATTTTTATTTTTATTTTTGCCATAGGGCATGCATGCTTACCAGAGAGAAATAGAGAGACAGAAAGTGAGAAATTACTCCTCCAGGGAATGGCTACATTGCAATCCCTTCTCCATTTTCCTTTCAGGATTTTGGGTACCCAAGCTCATGTGCCCCATGTTATCTTCAAGCCACCAGGTCTGAGACCCAAACCACTGTTGGCCATATGGGAATCCACTGCCTTAACCACCATGCCACCTGCTGAGCCATATGACTTTACTTTTAATTAGTTTTTTAAATCTTAAGCTGGAGGTAGCATAGATAAGTCTCTTTTTTTGAGAGTTTTGTTTTGTTTTTGTTTTTGTTTTGGCTCTAGGGCATATGTGTTTGCTGGAGACACAGAGAGAGACAGAGAGAGACAGAGAAAGTGAGAAATCATCCTCCAAGGGAGATGGCCATGCAATCCTGTCTCCATTTTCCTCTCAGAATTTTGGGCATGCACACACATGTGCTTGGCATGAGCTTCAAACCGCCAGGTCCGGGACTCGAACTGCAGTTGACCATGTGGGAGTCCAGCACCACAACCACTACACCACCTGCTTGCCCCCATATATAAGTCTTTTCAAAACCATTCAGCACTTAAGAAAAATGGTGTAGAATCATGTCAAGTGCTAATAATGTTTGTTATCAGTAGTCACTTTGGCACAACTTAATTAATTTTATTTCATAATACTTTCTCAATTCTGAGGCAATAAAAATTTAAATTTAATGCTTACATGATAATCATTCAATGTGTAAATTGCTGTTTTATACATTTGTATCTCTACATGTCTTGCCAATGTCGGTATTACATTTGTAGCCCTGTGGATTTCAGGTTTTGAATTTAATTAGCTCTGTTAAACAACTCACTTTTGTAAGTTTTTTGTTTTTGACCAGAGGCCATGTGCATGAACACCAGAGAAAGAGAGAGAGAGAGAGAAGAGAGAGAGAGAGAGAATATCCCTCCTCAAAAATGGCCTGATCATGCTGCAGTCCTTTTTTCCTTTATATCTTCATCGTGTCAGGCATGATTTTTAAGCTCATAGGGCTGGGATTCAAATTCTGGTTAGCCATGTGGGAAGTGACTCCCTCTGCACAGTTCCACAGTGCTTAACCACTGTGCTATGAAACGGTCTTGTATGTTTTTCTGTTTTAATTTTTTTGCCTCATCTTTTTTTTTTTTCTTTTTTGAAGAGGACTTGCTGTGTTCTCTGAATCTGAACCAGAAGCTTTCACTTGATTTGGTGCATTGCTTTTCTTGAAGGTCTGAGATTCTTGTAATAGGAAGTAGAGCTGATTCCATTAATAAAACTTTACTATAGCTAAGAACTACCCAACTGCATAGTCCTCATTTTCTTTAGTGTACAAATAAATTACACTAAGCTTCTAAAATATACATATTCATCCCACCCTAACCCAATCTTGTAATCAGCAAGTATGTGTGTGGGGGGTGCCCTGGGGGAGCCAGCACTTTAGTATGAAGATGTTTCTGCTAGAAAAGATTGCTTAGAATTTCCAGGTTATTCTAGTTCAGCCGCTGTAGTAGCCATATTCCCAATACCACTTTTGTTTTCTTTGTGGAATTGAAGGGTCCTTAGAAAGTATAATAGGAAGCAAAATGGCTTTAACATCCAGACTTCAACCTCAGGATCCCTTTCCTTTTGCTTCAGTGGAGCAATTTTTGTGAGTGGTGTCATTTTAGGTGTGGATCAAAATTAATACTTTTTCCTTAAATTCTGGAATAACCTGTAGCTTTTAACTTAGGCCAATTTATAAGCAAGTAAATATTTTTTCCCTTGTAGTTCCTCAAGATTTTTTCTTGCATTCTGCTCTTGGGCAAAAAAATGAACTCTTTAAGAACTTCAACCTGCAGTTTATAATCTGAATTCTGGGGACCAGCAGATGGTGTAATGGTTACATTGCTAGACTCCCACATAGTTGACTGCAGTTTGAGATCAGACCCGGTGGCTTAAATCTCATGCTGGGTGCGTTTACATGTGCGCCCATAATCCCAGGAGGAGATTGGTGGAGAAGGGATTGTGGCATGGCCATCCCCTCTGGTGGGTGATTTCTCACTGTCTGTTTCCCTGTCTCCCCAGTGAGCACATGCACCCTACAGTGAAAATCTCTCTCTCAAAAAAAAAATATATATCTGATTTCTGTTTGCTGAGAGTTTCAGGTTTTTGTTTTTTTTATTATATATTTTTTTGCTTTTGTGAGCCAAGACATTTTGATTTTTGAGCATTTATTTGTCAACTGACCAGGCTTATTTTTTTTTATAAATTTGAAATTAATTTTTAACATCTTTGTCTTTTTTTGTTCAATACTTGTTGGATGAACACTATTATTATAACCCTTTGGGTGTACGTAACTTAGGCTCAAATACTACCACATTTTATGTCTTAGTCACAATTTTAACTTTCAGGCACATAGGTGTAAAGACTATTATTATTATTATTATTTAGATTTTTGCCATAGGGCAAGTGGAGAGAGAGGGAAAGCGAGAAATCATTCCTCAGGGGTGTTGGCCATGCCACACTCCCTTCTCCTCCATTTGCCTCTCAGGATTTTGGGCATGCATGCCGGTTCCTGTGTAATTTTTTTTTTTTTGAGAAGTTTTCGCTATAGGGCGCGTGCGCTTGCCAGACAGAGACAGAGAAACAGAAAGCGAGAAATCACCCCACAGGGGGGATGGCCACGCCACAATCCCTTCTCCTCCATTCTCCTCTCGGGATCTTGGGCACACACGCACACACGCCCGGCGTGAGTTTTAAGCCACCGGGTCCGAGACACGAACCACGGTCAATTACGTGGGAGTCCAGCGACATAGCCATTACGCTAACTGCTGGTCCCTCCTGTGTAATTTTTCAAGCTGCTACATTTGGGACTTGAACCATGCAGTTGACCATGTGGAATCCAGCGCCTTAACCACCACACCATCTACTAGCCCAATACTGTATTCTTTCTTATTTTTAAATAGACTTTCACTTTATTTTTCTTTTTGTACATTCTTTTAATTGCCAGAGAGTGAGTGTGCTTGCAGAGAGAGAAAGAGTGAGAGAGACAGAGAATGCCCTTTGGGGCAGGGAGTGCTTTCTTTGGTGAGCACATGTACCCTCCGGCAGTTAGAAAAAAACCTATTCAAGGTTAAATGGAAACTCTGGCACACTTTACTTCATTTAGCATGCAAAGAAACAACAGTTACCTAGCACCAGAGTGCCATTTCTATACTTCTGATAACACACCACACACACACACACACACACATTAATTTCCCTGTTTACTGGAAGAGGAAAATTCAGTAGCCCCTAAGGGACACAAGCTAGAACTTTCTATGTAGCCAGGTGTTTAGATTTGAAATGGTATTAAAGTCTAAGAGGGGAATAGATTGATAGGGCAACAAATGGTTAACCTGGCCTAGGCTGATAAAAAGTGGGTGAGAGGCCCATCAAGTGATATGGTGGCTAAGGTGCTGGACTCCCACATGACCTACCCACAGTTTGAGTTATAAACCTGGCAGCTTGCTTTCTCACTCCCCCTCCAACCTTCATCTCTCTCTGGTGATTGCATGTACCCTACAGCACCTTAAAAATTTTGGGCCAGCAGGTAGCATAGTGGTTAAGGTGCTGGGGACTCCCACGTGGTCAACTGTGACTGTGGTTTGAATCCTGCACCCAGAGGCTTGAAACTCACACGGGGCACATGTGTGCATGTGCCCAAAATCCCAGGAGGAGAATGGAAGACAAAGGATTGTGTCATGGCCATCCACCTGGGGTGGGGGTGGGGGGGGCATATTTCTTGCTTTCTTTCTCTCTCTCTGTCTCTCCTGAGAGTGCACACACCCTATAGCAAAAAATCTCTCTAAAAATAATAATGATAATAATAAATAAAATGAAATATTTCTTAAAAAATAGAAAGTAGATGCAGGGTGTCAACAAAGTCTGAACTTTCTGCTGGAGACAGGGTGAGCCTCTTGTAATCTATTTTGTTTTATAATAGGCTGTGGTTCTGATCTCTCTTGTTCTTGAGCTTTAAATAACAATCTTATTCTGACTTCCTGTGTCCCTGACACCTTCACCTGTGGAAAACCACTACTCTATCTTAATAACCATTTTTTGAGAGTTTTTTTTCTATAGAGCGTGTGCACTGGCCAGAAAGACAGAGAGAGACAGAGACAGAGAGACAGAAAGCAAGAAATCACCCCCCGGGGTGATGGCCACACCACAATCCCTTCTCCTCCATTCTCCTCTCAGAATCTTGGGCATGCATGCACACACGCTCATTAATCTCCATTTTCAAAACCTAGGAAAGATGATGTGCTGCCATGGGAGCAGCCCTGTATTTTTCTTAAAGAGCATTTATTCCAAAGGGCATTATTCTAAATTTCTTCAGATGCTTTGATAATTGTTGAACAGTGGAATCTACAAACAGTAGATGAGATAGAAAGAAGAAAAGACATTCAATGTAAACACTAAAGAAAGTTCACATACCTAATGATCAAGGATTATCAAAAAATCATGTCTGGGTGTGTGTTGGAGTGGCTCCCACCAGGCAGGGGCCAATTATCCAGATGTTGTGACTGGATTGAATGATGTAGGAGGATTTGCACTTCAGGAAATCAACTTGATGAATGTTCCCTTCAATATGTGTGACACTGAGCACATACTTCTCTTATGATTTTTATTTTTATAGCAAAATCTGAAAGAAATATGAGTCAAGTGCTTTACCCCTTCAAATTAACACTTACTTTGAATAAGTGAAGCATGAACTAAAATATCAGACATGAGGAAACTCCTGTGAAAGAAGTACCTTTGAGAACTTTCTGGTTGCCATAAGGGCTTTAAATATCTTAGAGAACCTGCAGTTTTCTGGAACACCAATTTAAATTTAAAGCATCTCAAAATCCCAGTTAAAAAGAGTAGGTAAATAGTAAGCTGCTTAGTAAATAATGTTGGCTACCTGAGTGGATATATAGGTGGGTTGAGGGGACACAGAAATACATGGGAGTGGTTAGGAATAAGTCCAACTTTATTTTTGCTTTTCCCTCCTCAATGACAGGAAATATGAGACCAATTATTTTTCATAGAATGTTCTGCAAAGACATAAATATCCACTTCAATGACAGGAAATCTTAGACCAATTATTTTTAATAGAATGTTCTGCAAAGACATAAATATCCATGAAGATTCTATACATTTTATGAAGAGGGTCATCAATTGTTTATTGGATGCAGAAGGAATTTTGACTTATTTCCTTTCATCATAAAATTCTCTTTCCTCATAATTTCTCTTCTCCAGTAGTGGAAAAAGTATATATGAATTATTTTGTCTGATTTCTCTCCTGGATAGGCACCATGTTTATTAGCTGTAACTCCACTGAAGGCTTGGTTAGAGCAGTGGAGAAGGTATAAATAACTCTGTTGAATGCAAAATGAAGATATCTTAATAATTGTTTAGGTTTCTTTAGTTGCCTCGATCATGCCCTTAAAAGCTTATCCATGGAGGAAATTACACTTCTAGGTATAGCAGTGGTTCCATATTTCAGCTGCTGAAGTACTTTACGTTCATAATCTCCTCTATTAGGGGTAAAATACCTTGCCAAAGAAGGAACATTTTAAGATAATATGGTAATCATGAATCTCTGTGCCCAGTTTGCTGATTGAAAGTCTTTCACATATTTTATCAACTATAGTAAGTAGACATTTCATTTGTTGTACTTCATGAATGATATTAAATAATTTTCTTTAATAACAGTACATTTAAATACCATATATTTGTAAAATTGTGACTGTTCTGAAAAAAATGTTATAATCTTTATCCTTTTTCAATTCAGATCATGTCTATACACTGCTAATCTTAATAGACAAATTATAAGCTTAGGTCTGAGATGAATCTATCTGAAGAAACCAAAGGCTATCCTTATTCTAGATGCTCAAACTCTCAGATGATGCAGGAATCACTGATTCCATCCTTATAGGTTGTAACATCCATAAAATCCTCACAATAACTGCATCTCAGGAGAGAGTCTAGCTGCCAAGCTCTCCTTTCTTTGTTGAACAAGTATTCAGCTGTAACTGCTTTGGAACTTATTTTTCCATGCTTGGGAAATCAAAGTGACTAAACTTTCTTGATTGTGAATCTTCAGGGAAGGGATTCAAGTTAATTTAATCATTGTTTTTCTGAGCACCAACTAAATGCTCAGTACTATGCCAGGTACTGCATCTGGAAAGAGAGATAATGAAGTAGAATGCTACCCTATTTATTTAGAACTGAGATATTTGGCACCTGAAAACATCTAGAATATTTGCAAACTGAAGTGAATAAAGAAGCCTCCAAGTGCAACCATTCTTTCCTAAAATATCTGAGAAAATGTAATGTTTGGCTAATTTTCCTAATAGAATAACTGAGTGTTCTGTGTTGTTTGCTGTGTTCTGTGTATCTTTTTTTTTTTTGAGAGTTTTTTTCGCTATAGGGCGTGTGCGCTCGCCAGACAGACAGAGAGAGACATAGAGACAGAAAGCGAGAAATCACCCCCCAGGGGGGATGGCCACGCCGCAATCCCTTCTCCTCCATTCTCCTCTTGGGATCTTGGGCACACACGCACACACGCCCGGCGTGAGTTTAAGCCACCAGGTCCGGGATGCGAACCGTGGTTGACTACTTGGGAGTCCAGCGACATAGCCATTACGCTAACTCCTGGTTCCCTGTTCTGTGTATCTTGATGATGATAGCTATACAAGTCAAATCCTATAGTGACAATGTATTTCATTTTTCCTAAAATGGAAACTAAAAGTTCACCAAAATGTACCAAAATGCAGGCAACACAGTTTTGTACTATTGTTAGAACAAATATGATGAAAAGGCTAAAAAAGAAAAGGACTTTATAAATTTTCTGAAGGACTTCTCTTAACCTTTTGATATTCAAATTATTTTCTTTTGATGTTTCTATCTTGATATCACTTTTGTTAATTTTCTTTTCTTCTTTTGTTAACTTACCTAACTCTATTAGATTCCCCCCAAAATCAATGGATTGCATGTGATTGAAATAGTTCTTGGCATCACTTTCATCAGCTTCATGCAACCCTGAAAATTTTGCAAGATTTGCAATTTTAATTTTAATTTTATTTGTATTGTATTATCTGACAATAACAGAAAACCAGTTAGAGACTGATCAACAGAGGCTCATATTAAGCAGGAAGAGAGGCTTAAATTAAGCAGGAAGAGATACTTAAGTAGAGTCTAATTTTAAGGTGGTCAGTTCATTAGTGAATAATTTGTGTAATGATGACCTTCATATCCTCTTAATTTCCAGAATTTGGATTACATATACTTGTGTAATAAGGACCACTTGTTCTTGTATTTCCTGCAAGCAGAATTTCAGAGCCCTTAGATGATATCAGGATTCCTAAAGTGTCCTAAATGTAAACCTTTTTGTATTATTTCATTAATAAAAAGAATGTACTTAACTCCTAAATTTAAGCCTTGAGTCAATATTTTTATTGTTTTAATTATTAAATGTGAATAACTCTGCCTCCCTGAAGTGATTGTATGCTTCCCAATGGCAAGATGTCTAGTAGGAAAACACAGAAAGTATCCAGTACGATGGAAGAATACATTTTGAGGTAGTATTCAGCATAGAAGTTCTGTTCCTTGGCACCTTCTAACACTATCTCCCAAGCTATGTCCTTTGGTATTCTGATTTTCCATGAAATTTCATTAAATGTTTCAAGAGAGAAACCTTCCTTGTTCAAAATTAATTTGGGAAAGGACTGTAAAATGGTGCAGACGCCATGGAACATAATATAGAAAATTTTCAAAAAAATTATAAAATTACCATATGAACCAATAATTCCATTTGTAGGTATGTATATCCAAAAGAGTTGAAATCAGGATCTCAAAGAGATATCAGCATACTCATACTCATTAAAATATTGTTTACAATGAGAAAGAGGTGTGAAGCAGCTTAAGTGCCCATCTATGGATGAATGGGTAATGTAAAGGTGACATATGCATATACAAGAGAATATTTTTCAGCCTTAAAAAAGAAGGAAATCCTGTCATGTTAAGGCATGGGCAAAACTTGAGGACATTGATAAATGAAATAAGCTAGTCTCAAAAAGACAAATACTTTATGATTCCACTTACATGAAGTAAATAGTAAAACTCTTAGAAGTGAAGTAGAATTATGGGGGTAGGAAGGAAAGACTAGGGAGAGGGAGAAATGGGGAGTTGTTTATTGATGGGTGTAGACTTAATGGGTATAGATTCTTAGTCATACAAGATGAAAAGTTCTAGAGATATGTTGCACAAGGATATGCATATGGTTAACACTAATGTACTTTTACACTTAAGTAAATGCATTAAAGTTTGTTATAGGGTGCACGTGCTCCTCAGAGAAAGAAAGGAAGTGAAAAATTACTCCTCAGAGAGGGTAGTCACACCGCAATCTTTTCTCCTCCATTCTCCTCTTGGGATTTTAGGTACACATGCACATGCACCCAGTGTATTTTTTAAGCTGCTAGAACCAGTACTCAAACCGTATTGCCATCCATGTGAGATTCAGATGCCTTAACCACCATGCTGCCGGCTGACCCTGTTTGTGTGTGTGTGTGCGTGTGTGTGTGTGTGTGTGTGTATGTGTATGTTTTAAACACAATAAAAAAGTTAATTTGGGAGATACTGTAAACTTAGTGCCCTCTTTAGGGCACTCATTCTGAATATTAATATATTATAGTAGCTCTATGTATCCCTTCCATAAGGAAAACTTGTTTACTTGTCTGTAGCCTATCATTTCCAAAACTCTTCTCACAATCGAATTTTTTTAATTGTTAATGAGGAACACTAACGAATATTCTAAAGGACATCAGTGTTAAGTAGACCACAGTTTGGGAAATGCTGTCCACCGAGATCTTCTCCTACCATCAGAGAGAGAAGATATTTCCAAGCAACTGTAATAGATTCAGCTTTGGAGATAACATATTGAACAGAGCACAGGCTGGAAAGCCTCACCACTTTTAGTTCTTTGAACATTTATAAAAATCGTTGCAGTAGTAAATAGGAAGCAGAGCTATATAAATACATTTGATGAAAGCTATGCTTAGATGAACGGTTCCCAAACCTAGCTAAATCTCCTGGGTTACTTTCAAAAATAGGGTTTAAGCCTCACTACCCAGAGACTCTGATTTAATACACTTGAAGATTAGCTAACTTTAAAAACCACTGCTTTAGAAGTTTGAATTTTGAATAATTGCATAGAGAGGTTTAAATACACACATATACACAAACACACACACATATGTATCTTTATATATAGAGAGATAGATAAAATGCATATATATCTATATATAGAGATATATAATTTAGCTATTTATAGCTATATAAAGAGGAAATGATGGCACAGATCATGGGTGAAGACAAAATTACAAAAGATAAAGAAGACTTGCTCTCAGAACAATCTTTTGGCTCTAAGGGTTTCATGAAGAGCCTGGAAATAAGTCAAAACACAAATTCGTTAGCAATGCTTAAAATTACGTGTGTGCTGAGAGAGAGAGAGAGAGGGAGAGAGAGAGAGATAAAAACCAACAGTTTACTAGATTAAACACACAGTTCATTACATAGGGTAAGCTTTATTACTCTCAATCTGTACATCTTGATTTAAGAATCTCTTCTGTTGGCCTAGCCTCCATCCACAGATTACTGTACAGGTAATCTACAGTGCTGGAAACCACATGGCTGACCACTGGTTCAGATTCCTGATTTGACCTGTAACACATTGGGCATGTACACTCAAGATGCTGACTAACATAGGACTAGAGGAAGGGGACTACAGTATGATGAAACCCTATAGAGATCCTGCATGTTTCTCTCATACACATGTGCACTCTCTCATGTAAGAAATAAAATAAGTAAACTCTAAAAAAAAGTATGTATACACACACACACACACACATATATATACACACACACACACACACACCTATATATAACAATATATTTTCTAATAGTAACCACTATTCTTAGCCACAGAGTGGTAAATAAGCAAGAGTATTCCTAGCACAGTGGTATTGTAACGAGACCTATTTTTGTCTGGATTATACTGTCTACATATGAGACAAATACTGGGAAAGAGATTTGAAGAATCAAGTCAGAAAAAGAAATTCAAGAAGAGTACAAATAAACATGAAAACATGAGAATTCCACATAAAAATAACCTTAGGCTGCAAATTCTCTTTGTTGAATCATCATGACCTCATACCCAATGAACACACAAGCCATTTAATAGGTTGTATGAGAAAATAGATCACAGAATCAGCGATCAAGGTAATGTGGTTGATTTCAAGAGCCATATGAACTTCTTAAAAAAGTAAATAAATAAAAATGGAGGGCTCAGTCTGGAGATTAGAGTTAATACATATTCAGTGTGAATGGAAAGGTGCTAGAATATCAAGCCAATTGTACCTGATACTTGAAAGTTAACCTGAAGGACTTTCTTTTTTTTTTTTCTTTTTTTAAATTTTGACATTAGAAGAAAGAAAAACAAATGTATGAAGTGGGTAGCATAAGATGTTGGGCAAGCTAATAGGTGCTCCAGGTGGGATGCCTGGGTTCAGATGTAAACCTTGACACTTAATGTCAATAAGTTGCTTTGCTTCTCCAAGTCTTTCTTTCCTCAACTGTAAAAATGTGGATTGATGAATACACCTATCTTATAGGGTTGTGAATATTAAATGAGATGGGCCAGCACTGCAGCCTAGTTAGTGGTTAAAGGAGCTGGTAGCCGCATCACTGGCCTCGGTTCAAATCCTTGCTCTAGTGGTTTCAAAAACATGCTGGATGTATGTGTGTGCATGCCCCAGATCCCAATAGGATGGAGAAATGGAAAAGGAATTGTAGCATGATCATGCCCCATTGAGCAATGCATTCTCCCTCTCTCTTTATCTCTCTCTCTCTCTGGTGAGTGTATACATCCTGTGGCACTTTTAAAAATATATATTAAATGAGGGACAGAGAGGCAAAGCATTAATGGCACAAAGAGCTGTGGTATTATCTGTTGAAGATCTTTCGTAGTTTTATCAACAGTAATAGGGAGAAATGTTCACCTGTTGAAATATCCATTTTGTAAGACAAATAATAATGTGATTGAATGTATGGAAGAAAATGAAATGAAAAAAATAAAAGAAAAATTAAAAAATATACATATATATATTATACTCAGAATAAATATATATATTATACTCAGAACAGTATCCAGCACATGAAAAGCAGTCAGTCAATAAATGATAGCTGTTATTATTATCAGACATTTGTATTTCACTTTGGACAAGTTTCAGACTCTTTCCTGAACCAGGATTTTAAGAAGAGCATATAAATAGTACCTTTTGCAGTAGGGAGTAGAGTTAGAGGTTAGAAAATAGTGAAAGAAAGCATTTACTTGCTAAAGATTAGATTTATTCCATGGCAACCCAATTCAAATCTCAACTTTTCCTTTTCCACAATTTGGTTGATCTCATTTCAGATGATGTTTATTTTGCTACATCTATACTTTTTTTTACATTTAAAAAATATTAGCTCTCTTGACATCATTGGTAGAGAAAATGACTTTGGTATACTTATTCTAATTTTTATGCAAGTAGTGACTCTGATAAATGATTTTGTCTCTTAGGCCAGAGCACTTAAGATGACAACTGCGAAAGAGTACTGTGAAGGGTGTCAGGGCTCATTTTCCAAGAAATAGCTATCAGAAGAGAAGCAATCATTTAACACAGAGAAAGCCTTTCTGTGGCAGACATATTTCTAGTCTTGAGGAAAAGTTGTTGGAGTGAGAACTTGGGACTTAATATCTAGGCTGAAAGGCAGAATTAATTACTTTCCAGGGGCTGTATTCTTGATTTTAGTTTTGTCTGTGATTTCTGGGTTTCTAAGGCCACCCAGAAATGCTTCTGACTCATGACTTTCTAATCTGTTAGTTTTGTCATCCAAGAGTACACTTGACATAATATAGGTCACCATGGCAAATCCCCTCTTTGATTCTATTATGATTATCAGATTGGGGATGTAACGAAGGTTTCAAGTAAAAGACAAATCTCCCAAGGGGCAACCTCACCCTTTCATACTCTGCCTATGACCTACATTAACTCCCACTACTCTACCACTCTTCATTCTACATACACTTTTCCTTGTCTCTTATTTTTCTAAAATGTTCCATGCTCTCTTACTCTGTGTCATTGCTCATTTGTTAAGTCATTTCACAAATGTGTATCAAGTGCCTGTTGTGTGTTATGAACTGTGCAAAAAATTGGAGTTACAACAATGAATAAGACAAGCATGATCCTCACTGAAATACTCTTTTTCTTTTGTCTTTAGAAATATACACCATCCTTCAAGACCCAGGTCCACGTTACCCTATTTTATGTGCCTCTCCTTGACAAATGTATGGGACCTATTCTTGCTCTCAACCAGAACTTAACTTGTACAGTATTTGTTTGAATTTTATTACATATTCTATTTTGTAGTAGATGTTGAAAATACTACCTGCTGTAAATAATAGACCACCTGACTAACAGCAGCTGAACCAAAGGACAGTCAAGAAGGAAGTGTTGACTTGGTTTCTCAACCATGACATTAAGGAACTAAATTGCAGGGCCAGCAGATTGCATAGTAGTTATGTCGCTGAACTCCCACGTGGCTGACTGTAGTTAGAATCATATACATGGTGGCTTGAAAGTTATGCTAGGTGGATGTGTGTGCATGCCCAAGATCCTCGGAGGAGAATGGAGGAGAGTGGATTGTGGGATGGTTTCTCACTTTCCCTCTCTGTCTTTCTCTCTCTCTGGTGAGCTCATGTGCCCTAAGGCAAAAAACTCTTAAAAAATTAAAGAACCAAGTTTCTTTGATCTTTCCACTCTTGCTTCTTCAGTAAGTTATTAATGTCTTCCCCAATGGATTAAAAATAGGTTCCATAGCTCCACATACCAGTGTTACACTACAGTGTCCAAAAAAAAATATAATAAAACAATGATGGCACCAAAAGAGCCTTCTTCTCCTATGCCTTTTTTAGAAGCTCCAGTTGATTTTAAGCCACTGACAAAGGAGTACAGAACCGCCATTTTGGCTTAAATAATTTATGATTCATCTTCTAGGTCTGGACATATTGCTTCCAGAGCAACACTGAGATCTATTAGAAGAGAAAAAGTGAAGTTTGATTATTGGCTGAGACACCTATCACATATGCCAGAGTGACTATGATTTTTACGTGTATATTTATTAGCTATGTTTATACAAGCCAGATGATTAATTCTCAGATAATGTATCTGCTAAATTGTGTATACCTATATCATGGGGTGGCTATGATCATCAAATGGAATGCTGCTTATAAAGATGCTTTGCAAATAGTAGGTGTTCAAGAAGTGTTTCCTATATAAGCAAAATAGGTAAGACTCTAGAAGTAATAGAACTTGAACCATGCTCTCAGATTTTGATCTGTAGTGTTTGTCTCTGCTTATATAATCATAGTAAAGTTTTGTGATGTTGGTTTTATGCATAGCTTGAGTAAATGATTGCCTATGATTGTAATACAAGGAGTGTTAAAGTGTTTAATGGTAAAAATGCCTTCTTCATGATGGCTATTGCTCATGTCCCTTGTTATAATTCCTGAGAAGGATAACATAGTAAACAATTTATCAGGCAATAATGTCTTAGTGTGAATTTTGTGATCAGATCTTTCTAATAACAGTTTAGAGCAGGTTGACAGATGGGGGATAGGTCTGGAACATAAAAATACAGTATAATTAACTCATTTTTCCCCCCTTCAGCTTCCAGAGCTCAAAATATAAAAAAAAAATTCTCATTAAATTGTTAATATTAAACTCCAATATAAAATAAAAAATAACCTAGCTGTATTTATACTTTCACATAGCTGTCAGGTTCTGGAATTGTGCAGATACCAGTTTGAATCCCATTTCCCACTTAAGTTTGTGATCTTGAGCAAGTCACCTAGCCTCTCTGAACTGGATGTAAATAACAGGGAAGATGATTCTCACCTTGTTTTTGAAGAAGTGGTTAGATAAAGTTTAACTCATTTACTTTATATGTCACAGGATGTTAAAAATAGATTCAGGGCTAGAATCTAGACTTCCAGCACACAGTCAGAGCTTCTTCTGCCTGAAGTAAAGAGTGTTCCAAAGACCTCTAATGTCTTACTGGCCAAGGCTAATTCCTACTGACACAGCCAGCTTGTGGCAGCTTTTTGATAAAACAACTAAGTTAAAAAAATAAACACTGCTTTTTATTAATAAGTGATGTATGCCACAGACATTCTTTGTACTTATTCCATTGACCACCTCCTCCTTCTGGTCCAAGCTCTTGAATGAAAAGGTCACAATGAATTGGGAGTCATAAGTGGGGCAAGATGGTCTGTTGTGGGACACAACCTTGTTGGTTTTCTTCATTATTAAATTCCTAGCACTTAGCACAGAGTTGATTTTATGGAAAATGCCCATAAATACTAGCAAAATGAATGAATTTCTGGACAATTTTTAGGAGACGAAAATTTAAATTTTTTTTTTTCTGTTTAGGTAAAGGCATCATGAACTTACCTGATTCTTATAATCAGATAATTTGTACAAAATTTATCTTTCTCTAAAAATAGAACATAAGCATGAACTAGCCAGGTTGGTGGCTAGTGTGTATATAATATAGTGTGCGTGTGCGTGTGTGTGTGTGTGTGTGTGTGTGTGTGTGTGTGTATGTGATAGAGAATACATAAGAGAAGAGAGAGAAAGTGCCCTTGATATGGTCTCATAACACTGCAATCCACTTTTCCTGGCTTTCCAGTTCCTCAGGGTTTTGGACACCCACGTATACAAACCTGACATGTCCCAGGTCAATCAAGGGATCTAAATCTATGGACAGCTGTGTGGGTTCCAGCACGGCAGTCCAGTACACTATGAACTGTAGTGCCTAGGATGGGCTCAGGCTGAGGTTTTTAATTTCCTTGGTACAGAGCTGGACTTTAGACAAGCTTTCATTTCGTATCAGGTTATACTTTAATATTAATCTTCTCTCACACTGTTCACAAACCATTTCCTGCAGTGAGCGCTAATTTTCCAAAGGAGCAGTAAGTCCCAACCCTTGGGAGCAAACTCAGCTAGTTCTTTCTGGCTTCTTTAGAAATGAAATATGTAGACAATGTTTTCACTTTTTTTCCTAAATGGAATAGCACAGATGTAGTGCTTCAGAAAGTAAATGGATTAACTGAGAAAAGATGACAATTTCTTTAACAGTGACCATGACTACAATTTTTCTCTCTGAACACCTCTTTTGGGGCCCTGATAGTATTTTTGTATTATCCCCCATCCCTATTCCAGAGAAAGGTTTTCTTGTTAGTCCTTTAGATCTCATATATATAATTTTGCTCATTCATTAATTCATCCCTTTGCCATTTTGCTTCCCGAGTTTTTATTTTCTGTCAGGCATTGGTAAAAACACTGGGGAGTCAGAGATGAGTGAAGCATGTTCACTAACCTCAAGGAATTCACAGCTCATGGGGGCAGAGACAAGCAAACAGATAAATTATAAGGCAACACAGTTAAGTGTTGTTACTGAGATATGAGTCAAATGCTGTGGGAGTACAATTCTCTCTCCCAAGAGTATTTGATTTAGTATCTTTATCTCTAATTCTGAAGAAGAATGCAAAGTCCTCATTAAATGATTTTGAGCTTCAGAGAATAGGTTGGAGAGATATTTTCAGCAAATGGGGTCTTCTTGTTGTCCCTGAAATAACACTAAGAAGATAACACTAAGAGGCTACCTATGCTATCTTTGTGTAAGGCCAGTTATCAGTTGAAGTGCCCTCATCAGTTAGCTGGAAGAAAGGCATGTCTGTGTCTGCTGAGAGTTACCAAATAGTTCTGGGGATGAAGGTAGCATGACATGGAGAATGACATATTTTCTGTTACTCCTTCTAAAAGCATTCATCTAACCTGGTGTGGCAAGTTTAATTGAAACTAAGCAACAAAAACAATCGGAAGTAAAACAGTATTGTAAGCATTCAGACCCAAGAAGTAAATGAATCTTCCTCTACCAGTCTAAATGGATCCCTTCAGAAGTATTAGATTATGGGAAAAGTCATGACACATTTCTCCACATTTTTCTATGCAAAACTGTGTCATGACTTTCCTGATGACCCAATAGTATTTCTCATTTTTCAAAGAGGAAGCAAGTTTGAATAAGAACAAATTCTGACTGAGGTGTTCTCATCCCACTGCTCAACAGTTGAGAAGGGCCCCTGAAATTAGGCTGTCTGCCTCTGAGTCTCAGGGGTTTTATATACGACCTGTCTAGCAGTCAAAACTTAAGCAGTGTTGTCTATTAACAAAATAACAATAGCAAAAATTACCGAAAAGTCATAAAAATGTAGAATGTTTTCCTTTCATGTGCTATTTCATTTTTAAACCTTTTTTAAGTTTTTGCCATAGGAGAGGCTCACCAGAGAGAGAGACAGAGACAGAGACAGAGATAGTCAGATGAAAAGTGAGACGCTCCCCTTCAGGAGTGAATGCCATGCTATGGCCATTCTCCTCCTGGGATCTTGGGCATGCACACACACTCACCAAGTGTGATTTTCAAGCTACCAGGTCTGGGACTCAAACTACGGTCCACAATGTAGGAGATCAGCAACGTAACCATTTACCACTTGCTGGTCTCTGTGCTGTTTCATTTTGTTCTTCCTAAATGCTAGAATTAGTAATTACCTTGTTTTCTTGTGAATTTTGATACCATCTGTGGACACGGCCTTTGCAAAACCACTGAACCCTGAGGAGTAGTGTGAAGAAACAGTAGCGTGTTCTATGGATTTAAATATCATTTATTTTAAGACCTATTTGCAAGTATGATGAAAAATTCAGGACTTCTGGCTTCTGGTCTGGCATGTAAGGAACTTCTAGTTCTCCACTCTATTCTAACAACAAGTATAAAGCTGAACAAACCAAAAAATCAGCAACTCTTTTTAATTCTGCCACAGAAGTAAGGTCACAGAGCAAACCACTACTTCCCTGATTAGAGAGACAGACAGATGGGTACAGAGAATCACAACTTACTAGAGCCAAACTCATTTGTTATCTTTGAGAGTTAAAATCTCCAGGGGTATCATTTATGGGTGGGTGCCTACACTTTGGAGAATTTTGCCTCCAGGAGCTCAATCTGGTTTTCTGGGGCGAAGATCAAAGGAAACTCTCTCCAGGCTTCTACCATGGGGAGGAGAGAAGTAATCATCTTGAATTATTTCAGAATATTCTGCTCTTCTTAACAAAACCTGCTTTCAAGAGAAATTTTACCAGAACCTAAACTGTTGTTTTCCCCTTTCCCCCAAAGCCTAACTGATCTGGGTAAAGGAAAATATACAATTCCAGCCCCTTGTAGCTTTTCAATACAGAAAGAAAAATATATAACTCCAGCTCACTCTAGGCATTATGTACCATGTAAGGTGTGGAAAAAAATTGTGAAGCACTTATGAAGTTCACAGTCCAGAGGCACAAACTCACTAAAAGCATGAGACAGAATTGCAGGACATTAGAATGGTTTTCCTTGACAGACTGGCCTCTGCTCTCCAGCACAGCCCTAGTTCCATCTAGAGGTCCCTGGTCAACAAGAAATGTTGAGGCAGGGGCACCAGTGACACCAGCCCCAGCTCCAGCTCTCCCAGCCCCAGGACTCCCCCCTCCCCTCCAGAAAGACTGGCTTCCGCTCTCCAGCAGAGCCCCAGTTCCAGCTACAAGCCCTTGGCCAACAAGGGATGTTGAGGCAGGGGAACCACTGCCCCCAGCCCCAGCTCTAGCTCTCCCCAGCACCAGGATCCTCCCTTCTCAGAAAGGTAGGGCAAGGTTTTTTGTTTGTTTGTTTGATTTTGTTTTTGTTTTTGCTCTTATTCTTTCTTTTGTTAATTTGTTATTTCTCCTTGCCCCACAGACTGGTGTACTACTTTTTCTTTATTCTCCTTCATACTCTTTATTCCCTCTTATATTATCACCTCCTCAACCTCCACCCTTCCAGAGGGACTAGGCAGATCTAAAAACCTAGTTCTGAAAAGCCCTAGTATTGGAAAGCTCTCTGGGATCCTCCCTTTTACTGAACCACCTGCAAAAAAGTAGATACTGCTCCTCAGACACCTGAAAAGGAGACTCCTCCTGTAGGAACCACATTGCTAAACACAACAGAAGTGAGACTTCGGCACACATCAGTCCACAGCAAAAGGGAAACACACTTGCTCTTAGTCGAAGAAATGTTCTCCTAGGAGGTATTCAAAAGTGAATACACCTCCCAATGACTAGAAGTAGAAGAACCTCTAGTCTGAATAAGCCAGGAAATATGTCTCCATATTTATAGAGTAACTCCTCTTTATCTCTCAAAAAAACAGAGGAAGTTACCAAAATGTCAGAAAAAGAAATTAGAACATTCATGATGACAAAATTCTATGGGTTGGAACAGAAAAGAGACAATGAACTACAGGAGATTAGGAAATCCTTCCACAATATGAAAGAAGAAACGGGCACTTTAAGAATCAGATAGAACTCTTAGAGATGAAGTCTGTAATAAAGAAATCAAAAACTCTCTCAAAAGTATTAAAAGTCAATTAGACCATGCTGAAGATCAAATCTCTGATGTAGAAGATAAAACCTCTGACCTAGGGGAAAAAAAACCCAAATAAAGAAAATAACAAAAATAAAATGAGGATAATATACGAGAAATACTAGATTCCCTTAAATGTCCAAAAATCTGGATAATTGGTATCCCAGAAGGTGAAGAAATCAATAAGGGCATGGAAAATCTATTCCATGAAATCCTGGAAGAAAATTTCCCAAGTCTAGAGAGGCACTCAAACATCTAGACCCAAGAAGTATAAAGGACCCCAAATAGAATAAACCCAAGAAGATCTTCCCCAAGGCACATCTTAGCCAGACTGGCCAAGACCACAGAAAAAGACAAGATACTAAAACTGGCAAGAGAGAAAGGACAAGTGACTTACAAAGTTCATCCCATCAGGCTAACAATGGACCTCTCAGTGAAAACAATGCAAGCAAGGAAAGAATAAGAAGATGTATTCAAAGTGTTAAGAGAGAAACAATTTCAACCAAGATGACTATACCCTGCAAGATTATCCTTCATATGGGAAAAAAAAAGATTAAAATATTTTCAGACAAACAAAACTTGAAAGAATTTGCCAACACCAGATCAGCTCTTCAAGAAATCCTGAAAAGAGTACTTTTCCAGGAAAACTAAAGAATAAACAGTCAGAAATAAATGAATAAAGGGCAACCAAGACAACAGCCAACTTAAACGTTGGGACAAGTTCAGAAATATCGAATAATAACATTGAATGTTAATGGATTAAATTCTCCAGTCAGGAGACACAGACTCGTTGAATGGATAAAATAGCAGAAACCCTCTATCTGTTGCCTACAAGAAACCCACCTCATGGATAAAGACATATATAGACTAAAAGTAAAGGGTTGGAAAAAGTTTGTCCATGCAAATAGAAACCAAAAAAGAGCTTGAGTCACAATACTAATTTTTGACAAAATAGGCTTTAAAACGAAAACTGTTCAAAGAGACAAAGAGGGGCACTATATTGTAGCAAAAGTGTCAATCAATCAAGAAGATATAACGCTTGTAAATATCTATGCACCTAACACAGGAGCGCCCAAATACATGAAGGAAAGACTGCTAGATCTAAAAGGAGAGATAGACTGCAGCACACTAATTGTTGGAGACCTCAACACCCCACTATCCCCTCTGGACAGATGATCTATAAAAAAATAGGTAAAGAGATAAAGGATGTAAATGATACCATAAATCAAATAAACTTAACAGACATCTATAGAACTTTTCACCCCAAAACCATGAAAAACACTTTTTTCTCACCCCTACATAGAACCTTTTTGAATATTCACCACATGATAGGGCACAAGGCAAGCCTCTACAGATTCAAAGGCATGGAAAATATATCCAGCATTTTCTCCAACCGTGATGTAATTAGCCTTGATTTTAATTTCAAGAGAAATCCTGAAAAATACTCAAATACATGGAAACTAAAAACCTATTCCTGAATGACTTCATAACTACTGAAGAAACAAAAAACAAAATCAAAGGATTCATGGAAGCCAATGACAATGAGGACACAAGTTTCCATAATCTTTGGGACATTGCAAAAGCAGGCATGAGAGGGAAGTTTATAGCAATTAGTGCATGTAAGAAGACAACGGAAAGATGGCAAATGGATCACCTAACATCATGCCTCAGAGAATTAGAAAAGCAACAATAAAAAAATCCAAAAACTTCAGGAAAAAATAAATAATAAAGATATGCACAGAAATAAATGAAATAGAAAATAAATGAACTATATAGAAAATAAATGAAAGTAAAAGCTGATTCTTTGAAAAGATAAAGGAAATTGATACACCACTAGCAAGACTTAGGAAGAGAGAAAGGAACCAGGTAAATAAAATCTGGAATGAAGTTGGCAATATACCAACAGACATAGAAATACAAAACATTGTTGAGGATACTATGAACAACTATATGCCAAGAAACAAGAAAACCTGGATGAGATAGACAAATTCCTGGACACATATAATCTACCAAGATTGAGCCAGGAGGATGTAGAAAATCTGAATAGGCCCATAACAAATGAGGAGATTGAATCAGTAATAAATGACATCTCAACAAAGAAAAGCCCTGGTCCTGATGGCTTCACCTCTGAATTCTAAAAATTCTTAAAGAAGAATTAACCCCCATACTGCTCTAGTTATTTCTAAAGATCCAAAAGGGTGAATCTCTCCCTAATTCATTCTATGAAGCCTCTATCACCCTCATCCTTAAAACAGATAGATAAAGACAGGACAAGGAAGGATAGCTATAGACCAATATCTCTGATGAATATAGATGCAAAGATTCTCAACAAGATACTAGCAAATCGTATCTAACCACTTATAAAAGAGATTATACATCATGAATAAGGTAGGCTTTATTCCAGGAATGCAAGAAACCATAAATGTAATACCATATTAATAGAAAGAAAGATAAAAACCATATGATCATATCAATTGGTGGAGAAAAAGCACTTGATAAGATACAACATCCCTTCATGATCAAGACTCTCAGCAATATCAGCATAGAAGTGTCATTTGTCAACACAATAAAAGCTATCTATGAAAAACCCATAGCAAACATCATCCTGAATGGAGAAAAACTGAAAACTTTTCCACTAAAAACTGGTACAAGACAAGGATGCTCACTTTCTCCACTGCTCTTCAATATATTACTGAAGTCGTTCCCAATGAAATCAGAAAAGAGAATAAAATAAAAGGCATCCAAATAGGAAAAAAAGAGGTGAAACTCTCTCTATTTTCAGATGACATGATTGTATACATAGAAAACCCAATGGTATCCACGAAAAAATTTCTGGAAGTAATACATGAACACAGTAAAGTTGCAGGATACAAAATCAACATACAGAAATCTATAGCATTTCTATGTACAACAGGTAGACAGATAGAACTGAGAAACGTTATTCAATTTACAATAGCCAAAAAACGTATAAG
>NW_006204851.1:3618851-3629933 GCF_000334495.1 Tupaia belangeri chinensis
ACTGCTGGTGGGAATGTAAATTGGTCTAGCCATTGTGGAGAACAATTTGGAGATTCCTCAGAAATCTACAAATAGAACTACCATATGATCCAACAATCCCACTCATTGGTATCTACCCAAAGAACAGAAGAATTCTTAATCAGACAAGTGCTTGCACATCGATATTAATAATTCACAATTGCTAAGACATGGAACCAAATGTCCATGAAGAGATGAATGGATTGAAAAAGTGTGGCACCTATACTCTATAGAATACTACTCAGACATAAAAAACAGCAAGACCCTGGCTTTTGACAGAAAGTGGATGAATATGGAAGATTTACTGTTGAGTGAACAAGCCAGGCTATTTAGGAGAGACACTGTATGTCCTCACTTAATATATACTCAGTGTCCTCACTCTATGACCTAAACTGAATAACTAAAGGATATAGAAACACAGTAAATGGTTGTGAATACCAGATATAGGGTGGGAAGAGGGTGGGTGAAGGAGTCGAGTCTGAGGAAGGACATTAAGGGGAAAAATAGAGAAGCATAGCATGAAAGGGACAAAGAAATGGGGTATTATCTGTTGAAGACAACTTTTATAGTATCAACTAGACTAGGGAGAAAGGTACACATGTTGGAATATTCACTTTGCAAGCCAAATAGCATGATTGAATGTATAAAAGAACTTGAAATAAAATGAAAACATATAATATAATAAAAATAATAAATAGAAAAGAAAAGGTTTCCCTAATTGTACACTACCATATTACTAAAGTCATAGTCACAGTAGTTCCTTTTACCCAGTGCATCATACTCACCTTCCAACAAAATATTAAAAGGTACATGAAATGGATTAGGTGGTGTGAGCCTATAGTCCCAGCTACTCAGGAGGCTGAAGCAAGCAGATCACAAGTTTAAGGCCGGTCTGGACAATGCAGTGAGACCCTGTCTTAAAAAAAATGCAAGCTATGTGAAAGGGTAAGAACACTTTTTTTTTTGAGAGGTTTTTGCTATAGCGCGTGTGCACTCCCCAGACAGACTGAGAGAGACAGAGAGACAGAAATCGAGAAATCACCCCCAAGGGGACATGGCCATGCCACAATCCCTTCTCCTCCGTTCTCCTCTCGGGATCTTGGGCACGCACGCACACATGCCTGGCGTGAGTTTTAAGCCACCGGGTCCAGGACGCGCACAGCGTTCAACTACAGCGACATAGCCATTACGCTAACTGCTGGTCGCGGCAAGAACACATTTTGAAGGAACAGGGCAAGCATCAGAACCAGCACAGATATGGCAGAGATTTTGAAATGATCACACTGTGAATTTAAAACAATTATGATTAATGTATTACGAACTCTAATGGATAAAGTAGATAGCATGCAAAGACAAATGGGCAATGTAAGCAGAGAGACAGACATTTTGAGAAAGAATCCAAAAGAAATGACAGCAATCAAAAGAACTATAACAAATAAAAAAATACTTTTGATGGGCTCATTAGTAGACTAGACACGACAGAAGAAAAAAATTGTTGAATTTTAAGATACCACAATAGAAATTTTCAAAACTGAAAAATGATGTAAAACAGTGAGAAAACAAACAAACAAACAAAAAAACAAAAAACAGACAAACAAAAAAACAAAACTACAGGACAACTACCAAAGTTGTAACATATGGGAATGACAGAAGGAAAAGAAAGAGAAAAAATAACAGAAGGAATATTTGAAATAACGCAGCCACTCTGTCACCTAGTGGCCTACCTGTTTAATGGTCATACAGACTTATGACCAGTTCTCCAGTGCAGAGAATCCCCTTTCTCAGTCAATGTGAGTCTCAGGAATCCCTTTTATCTTGTCTTGTTCCCATAGTTGGTTAGTATTTACTGCACAAAGCATTCACAATCTTGCAAGACTACATATTTTATTTATATATTTGTACTTTATTGGGGACCCATAGTAGTATTCAGAATAAATAAAAACGATTATGTGATGCATAAAAAATTCCTAGAAGTTATCAATGAATTAAGTAAGGTTTCAGTATAAAAAAATAAAAACAGAAAACTCTATAGCTTTTTTATATACTAACATTGAATTGAGTGAGGCAGAACTGAAGACAATTCCATTTACAATAGCCACACAATAAAATAGTTAGGAATACATCTAAGCAAACAGGTGGAAGACTTCTACAAGGAAAACTGTAAGAACATAAGGAGAGACATTGAAAATGATACAAAAAAAAATACAGAAAGACATTACTAGTTCTTGGATTAGAAGAACCAATGTAATTAAGATGTCAATTACACACAAATTCATTTCCAAATTTAATGAAATTTCTATCAAATTACCAGTGACTTTTTTCATAGAAGTAGAAATAGAAACTTAAAATTTGTCTGGAATCATAGAAAACTCTGTATGAGCAGAGCAATCCTGTGCAAAAAGAAGAAAGTTGGAGACATTTCACTAGTTTATCTCAAAATATATTATAAAGCTGGGGTAATCAAAACAGCATGGTACTGGCACAAAAACGGACACAGACCAGTGGATCAGAATAAGAGAATTGAGAAATAAACCCCAAAACACAAAGCCAGCTGATTTTTGACAAAGGACACAAGAAAATTCAGAGGAAAAAAGGAAGTCTCAGCAAATGGTACTGGGGAAACTAGATATCCAACTGCAGAAAAATGAAACTAGACCTCTATCTCTCACCATTAACAAAATTTGGCTCAGATAGATTAAAGGCCTAAATATAAAGACTCAAAGTATAAAATTACTCTTGGAAATCACAGGGGAAACACTTAAAGACATAGCAGAAGGCAAAGATTTCTTAAATAAGACCACCAAAATATGGAAAACAACTGCAAATATAGAAGAGTGGTTTTACATCAAACTAAAAAGCTTCTGTATAGCAAAGGAGACAATAAATGGAGTAAACAGACAGCCAACAAAATAGAAGAAAATTTTCACAAGTCACACTTCAGATAAGTGATTAATAATCAGAATATATAGGGAACTTAAAGCAATTTGCCTACAGACAAATGAATAATCCAATTAAAAATAGGCATTTGAGGGACCAGCAGTTAGCGTAATGGCTATGTCGCTGGACTCCCACGTAGTCGACCGTGGTTTGCGTCCCAGACCCAGTGGCTTAGAACTCACGCCAGGCACCTGTGCGTGCGTGCCCAAGATCCTGAGAGGAGAATGGAGTAGAAGGGATTGTGGCGTGGCCATCCCCCCTGGGGGCGGGTGATTTCTTGCTTTCTATCTGTCTGTCTGTCTGGTGAGCACACACGCCCTATAGCGAAAAACCTCTCCAAAAAAAAAAATAAAATAAAATTAGTATTTTCCTATAGCAAAAAAAAAAAAGGCATTTGATCTGAACAGAAAGCTCTCAAAGACATGCAAATGACTAAAAGCATATGAGAAAATGTTCAACATCTCTTATCATAAGGGAAATGAAAATCAAAACCTCATGAGGTATCTCCCAATCCTAGTCAGAATGGCTATGACCAACGAAACCAAACAAACCAAACAAACAAACAAACAAACAAACCCAAAGAATGACAAGAGCTGGTGAGGCTGTGGTGAAAAGTGAACCTTCTTGCACTGTTAGTGAAAATGTATGTTAGTACAGTCACTAGGGAAAACAATATGGAGGTTTCTCAAAAATTTACAAATAGAATTACTATAACACAGTAATCCCATTCCTGGATATTTACCCGAAGGACAGAAAATCAATCAGTTGGAAAGAAATTTACACATCCATGTTTATTGCAGCATTATTCACAAGAGCTAAGACATAGGATTAATCCATGTGTCCAACAACTGATAACTGGATTGAAAAAATATGGCACATATACACAATGGAATATTACTTAACCATAAAGAACAATGAAATCCTATCATTCAATACAAAGTGGTCAGATCTAGAAGATGTAATGCTAAGACAAATGCTGTGTGTCCTTTCTCAATAGAGAGCAATCCAGTATATGTATTTTGAACATGGTGTTCTTTGATGAAAAAGATGAATATGGTATTGTCAAATACAGCATACAAACTTTGAAAATCCATTTTGTACCCCGCAAGGATGTAAAACAATTAAATATAAATAAGAAATAAGAAATAAATAAGAAAAAGGGTGAAACAAAAGCAAACTAAAAAAGAAAACAGTAACAAACATAGTAGATGTTAAGTGAACTATTAATATATCAATTGTCACAAGACAATTCACAAACTGGGAAGAAATTTTGCAAAAGACTTATCAGATAAAGGACTGTTCTCTAAACTATAAACAAACTCTTAAAATTCAAGAAGAAAACAATCAACTCTATTTAAAAATGGGCTAAAGGTCTCAATAGACACCTAATGAAAGAAGATGTACAGGTGGCAAATAAGCATATGAAAAGATAGGGAATTACAAATTAAAGCAATAATGATACACCACTACATACCCATTAGATTTAGACATATGGGGGAGCCAGCGGATGACATAGTGGTTAAGGTGTTGGACTCCCACATGGCCAACCATGGTTCTAGTCTTGGACATTGTGCCTTGCTTTCTAGCTTTCCCTTTCTCTCTCTTTGTCTCTTTCTGGTCAAGTTAAAAAAATAATAAAATTAATAAAATTAAAAAATAGACATATGAACTCCCTATTAGAAGAAACCAAATTGAAGACTACATACTATAGTCCAACTATATGATGCATTGGAAAAGACAAAAATATGGAGACAGTGAAAGGATCAGTAGTTACCAGATGTTGGGGGACGAGAAGGATGAATATGTGGAGTACAGAGGATTTCTGTGTCATTAAAGTTAAGCTGTATGATACTGTATTGGTGAACACATGTCATTATATATTTGTCTAAACCTACAGAATGTACAACACTAGGAATGAACTCTCATATAAAGTGTGGATTATGCGTGATCATAACATGTCAATGTAGTCTCATTGATTGTAACAAATGTACAACTCTGTTGGGAGGATATTGACAATGAGGGACACTATGCATGTGAGTGGGCAATGAATATATGAGGTCTATGAACCTTCTCCTTAATTTTTCTGTAATCTGAAACTACTCTAAAAAGAAGTCTATTTTGGGTTAGCAGGTGGTATGGAGGTTAAGGAAGCTGGGTCTCATATGGGCAACTGCACAGTTCAAGACCCAGACCCAGTGGTTTGAGAAACATGCTGGGTGAATGTGCATGCATGCCTAAAACCCCTGAGGAGGAAAGGTAGAGAAGGGATTCCAGTGTGGCCGTCACCCTGAGGGGGAGGATGATTTCTCACTTTCCCTCTCTCTCTTTCTCTGTCTCTCTCCAGTGAGCACACACACCCTAGAACAAACTAAAAATAAATGTCTATTTTTAATTTGATTTTGTCAGAGGGCATGGGTGCTTGCTGGAGAGAGAAAGTGAGAAAGAGAAAGGAGGAAAGTGAAAAAGCATTCCCCATGGGACATGGCCACACTGTAATCCCTTCTACTCTATTTCTCCCCCATTTCAGGATTATGGGCATGCATACAGATGTGCCTGACATGTTTTTTCAAGCTTCCAAGTCCAGAACTCAAACTATGTGATCAGCCATGTGGGATTTAACTGTTTTAACCACCACACCACCAGTTGGCCCAAGAAATCTAGTTTCTAAAAATTCAGAGAAGGATAATGGAAAATTCTAGGTATAATAGATATCACTAAATAACACTCACTCAAGCTTACACTTTTTAAATCTTATCGAATGACTTTCAATTATTCAAATATTTGTTTGTTATTTGACCTTCATACTCCAAGTTTAAGAGAGCAAGTCTTACCTCAATTTGACAGATGTGAATCCCGAAACATAAAGAGATAAGTAACTTATTTCTAGAGTTCATACCAGAAGCTACACTTGACTCATAGTCCTTAATTTTTCTACTATAATAGGGTCAACAAACTATATACTATGTGCCAAATTTGGTACACTGCATACTTTTGTGAATAAATTGTAATACAACCATTCACATTTGTTTATATATGTGAAATCTTCAAATCTTTATGAAAATGCATATTGTAAAACACTGCATGAATTTTATTTTTTGCACCAAAATAATCTTTTTTTATTGAAATTTATTTATTTACATTCATTCACTATACATTATCACAGCATACAAAATGAGATTTCCCATTCAGAATACACTGTATATTGGCTCAGTCAAGCACATCAACATATGTGTTATCGTCAACAAATAATTTTCCATTTCTTGTTTCCTGTGTATTTTGCCTTTTTTGCCATCCTTGATTCCCTATCTCTCACCCTCTACCGTGTCCCATCCTCCTCCTACACTGTCCCTGGTATCCATGGTTGCTTTCTATGCCTTTCCCTCCCATTTTATTGATTTGCTAATGAACTTAATTAATCTAAATATTTCCAATAGCAAGTGCAGCTGATACACACATATCCAAGAACACAAGTCTGACTTTAGGCGTAAACCTCGCTGAGTAGAATAACATATTATAAGGTAGCACCTAGGTGGGGCTATATAGCTTACTGCAGTCATCAAATATGCATTTTTTTCCTGAAACTTTTTAAAAAATTAATTAATGTACATTCATCCCCTAATCATTGGCAGAGCATACAAAAAGTGGTTTCCCATCCAGAATATACTGCATAGTGGCTTAATCATGTGTGCTATCAATAATTTTCTATTTCTAGTTTCACATATGTATGTGTATATATATTTATATTTACCCCTATGACTGACCTTCTGCCCTTTCCCACCCTCTTCTCACACTATCTCTGGTGTCAACAGTTGTATTCCATTCCTTTCCCCCCACTTTTTATTAATCACACAATTTCTTAAATAATCTAACTACTTTTAATAGCAAGTTTAGCTGGCAATTTCAAGAAAAGTAGTTTTGAATTGGTAAGAATATTTGCTTAAAGCTTAAAGCCTGGAAACAGGTTAATATTCCACTTTCCACAAACTTTTCGAAGTGCCCTCATGTCGTTTATGACCCAGGGTTGTCAGATACAGGGGGGAAAACACCAGAATATCCAGTTAAGTTTGAGTTTCTGATGTCATATGTGATATTTTAGGACATACCTATACTAAAATGTTATCTGTTGATTATGCAAAATTAAAATTTAACTAGGCATCTTATATTTTCCTGGAAGCCTTACTACAGCAGCCTTTGTGTTACATTGTTAGAGATGAATAGTAGTAACTCAGAATGTTCCAGAAATCCTAAAATATTTACTCTCTCTTTCCAGAAAAAGTTAGTCCTAGACAATGAGTGGATGAAATAATAGCTCCAAAAGAGAGGTATTAGGGATTAATGAAGAATCATAATATAATGATTCCAGTAAGTATACATTTAGAAGAATCCCTGAGATGTAGATCATGGTGGAAGTCAATAGTATATACTGATATAGAAGTTTTAAAAGAGTAATGCTAATTTGAAAATTTGAATTTTAAACATATCTAATTTTGGGAACTAGGAAGTGGCATAGAGGAAAGATAATTGGATTCATATGGAAAAGATCTTGGATTCACATCCCTGGACCTCCTTGAGCATGGCAAGTGTGTGCATATATATCCATAACTAGGTCAGCTAAGATTGGGGGTTAAGACTCTATAGGGGTGGTTATTTCTCTGTATATTTTCCTCTATATCATAAGAAATAAAATAAACTTTAAAATATATTTTAAATGAGGATCATCAAGTGACATGGAGGTTAAGGTGATTAGGTTCCACATAGCCGGCTATGTGGTTTGAGTTCTGGACCCAGTGTCCTGAAAATCATTCTGAGAAAGTCATTATGTATGTAGTAAGGATGTACAATGATTAAATATAAATTTAAAAAAAAATTTAAAAAAAAGAAGAAAATCATGCTGGATGCATGTGCATGTGTACCCAAAATACCTCGAGGAGAACGGATGAGAGGGGATTGCAGTATGGCCATCCCTCCTGGAGGGTGACTTATGTGTGTGTTTTTGACCAGAAAAATATCAGAATTGATCTAACCAGCCAGGTGATGTTGTAATATCAATAGATATTTCAGAAATTCAAACATCATTTGCACAGCTTTATGACGGGTACTGTGAAGAATCCATTGAAGTAAGAATCATTGTTTGTGTCCTCAGAGAGGTTCAAATTCAGCACTGGAACATGATGGAGCTGGAGAAGACAGCATACTATCAAGTGTTATGTTGTGTGATGCAATAGTTGAGGCCAAGGACTTCTTGATCTCCCGTCTATGACAACTACAAGTATCTTCCCCCTCAAAAAAAACTTTGTTATTAAGCTGCTGAATATATCAAATGAGAACTTGTTTAGACTCAGGCTAACTAAAAATACAGGGCTGGCCTTCTGGCCTAGTGGTAAAAGGAGCTGGATCTCACATGACTGATTGTGCTTCAAATCCTGGTTCCAGAGGCTTGAAAAACATGACAAGGGTGTGTGTGTGTGTGCGCGCGTGTGTGTGTATGCCCTAAATTCTGACAGGATGGAGAAATGGAGAAGAGATTGTTGAGTGATTAAGCCCAATTAAGGGGTGTCTTCTCCCTCTTGTCTCTTACTTGGTGAACACATGTACCCTCTGGAATTAAAAAAAATTTACATTTTTGAGACAGTTTGAACATGGATTAGACGATATTAATAGTCTTTTTTTAAGATATTATAATAGTATCATGGTTTGCTTTAAACATCTCTATCAGAAATTTACTAAGACATTTCAAGATGAAATGACATTATGTCTGGAATTTTCCTTGAAAAGGCCAGCAAGTAGCACAGTGGTTAAGGTCCTGCACTCCCACTTGGCTGATCATGGTTAAAGTACTGGCAGCTTGAAACTCATGCTGGGTGTGTGTGCGTGAGTACCAAAAATTCCAAGAGGAGAATGGAGGAGAAGGGATTGTGGTATGGCTATCCTCGCCCCTGGGGGGGTGGGACTTTCTCTCTCTCAATTTCTGTCTCTTTGGCTAGCAATGCACCCTATAGCAAAAAAAATTCTCCCCTTCTTGCTGTAGGACGCATGCGCTCTCCAGAAAGACAGAGTGACAGAGAGACAGAAAGCGAGAAATCACCCCCCCCCCCAGTGGGGATGGCCATGTCACAATCCCTTCTCCTCCATTCTACTCTCGGGATCTTGAGCACACACACACATGCACAAAGCATGAGTTTATGCCACTGGGTCTGGGACTCGAACTGCAGTCAACTACATGGGAGTCCAGCAACATAGCCATTATGCCATTTGCTGGTCCCAGTCCTGCCTCTTGCAATTTTTTTTTTTAATTGAGTATAGAGGACAGAAAAAAATTGGAAAAATATTTATAATTTATAATTGTTGAAGCCAGGTAATGAGAACATAGGGATTCATTATACCATTTTTTTGTTTTAATTGTAATGTTTAATTAAAAAAAAGTGGTTATTCATCTTTGGGATGAGCCCATGATCTGATGATTAAGGAAGTTGGATCCCACATGGCCAACTGCATGGTTTGAATTCTGGACCCGAGGACTTGAAAAACATGCCAGGTTATGTGTGTGTGTGTGTGTGTGTGTGTGTGTGTGTGCTTAAATCATGAAAGGAAGGAGAATTGATTACAGTGTGACTGTTCCCCATGGAAGGGTACTTTTCTATATCTCCCTTTGTCTCTTTGGTGCACACACGTGCCCTCTGACAAAATTTTTAAAAATAGTTGTACATTGGGACCAGCAGTTGGCGTAATGGCTATGTTGCTGGACTCCCATGTAGCCGATCATGATTTGAGTCCTGGACATGGTGGCTTAAAATCACTCTGGGCGTGTGTGCATGCATGCCCAAGATCCCGACAGGACACTGGAGAAGAAGGGATTGTGGTGTGGCCATCCCTCCGGGGGGGTATTTCTCGCTTTCTGTCTCTCAGTTTCTCTCTGTCTTTCTGGAGAGCACACACGCCCTATAGCAAAAACCTTTTCAAAAAAATAAATAGTTGTACATCTTTGTAGGCATAGTATAGCTTTTCAAAGTGTGTATATGATGTGTTATGATAAAATCAGGGTGATAAACCTACCCACCATCTCGAACATCTATCATTACTTTGTATTGTGCCCATTTGAAATCCACTCTTCTGGTTATCATGAAATATATATTGAATTGCTATCAACTCTCTTTACTGTGCTATGCTATATTAGTCTTGAACTCATTCCACTTGTGTAGATGCACTCCTACATCTATCTGTTAACTAAGTTTTCCTCATCCTCTCTACCTCCTCCCCTTTTTAGAATGTGGTATCCACCATTACATTCTCTACTTCTGTGCAATTGAATCTTTTAGCTTCTAGTAATGAATGAGAACATGTAGTGTTTGTCTTTCAGTGCCTGGCTTAATTCACTTACCATTATTTCCTTCAGATTCATCAATTTTGCCTCAAATGACAGGAATTCATCATCTTTCATAATTGAGTAACATGCTATTGAATACATATACTACATTTTCTTTATCCATTCATCAGTTGTTGGGCATTTAGATTGATTCCATATTTTAGCTATTGTGAAAAGTGTTGCAATAACTTGGGAGTACAGACATCTCATATACTTATTTATTCTCCTTGGGTAGGTACCCAGTGGTGAGATTACTTGATCATAATGTAATTCTATTTTTAGTATTTTGGGTAACCTTTACACTGGTTTTCATAATGGCTGTATGAATTCACATACCCATCCACACTGCATGAGAGGTCCTTTTTTTCACAGTCATTCCAGTACCTGTTATTCATTGATTTTCTTTTTTTCTTCTCTTTTCTTTTCTTTTCTTTCTTTTCTTTTCTTTTCTTTTCTTTTCTTTTCTTTTCTTTTCTTTTCTTTTCTTTTCTTTTCTTTTCTTTTCTTTTCTTTTCTTTTCTTTTCTTTTCTTTTCTTTTCTTTTCTTTTCTTTTCTTTTCTTTTCTTTTCTTTTCTTTTCTTTTCTTTTCTTTTCTTTTCTTTTCTTCTTTTCTTTTCTTTTTTTGATAGTGGCCATTCTAACTGAGGTGAGGTGATACCTTATTGTGGTTTAGGTTTGCATTTCTCTGATGGTTAGTGATGTTGGCATTGCGTGTGTGTGTGTGTGTGTGTGTGTGTGTGTGTGTGCTTCCTAGATTTTTGTA
>NW_006204851.1:3630588-3634463 GCF_000334495.1 Tupaia belangeri chinensis
TATTAAATTATTTTTTGGAGAGGTTTTTGCTATAGGGCGCGTGCGCTCGCCAGAAAGAGAGATGGAGAAATAGAAAGTGAGAAATCACCCCCCAGGGGGGATGGCCACGCCACAATCCCTTCTCCTCCATTCTCCTCTCGGGATCTTGGGAACGCACGTACACGTGCCCAGTGTGAGTTTAAGCCACCGAGTCCGGGACACAAACCGCGGTTGACTACATGGGAGTCCAGTGACATAGCCATTACGCTAACTTCTGGTCCCTGGATATTAAATTTTTGACATACTATTTTTTTCTATTTCTATGAATGTTTAAATTTTTCATAATATGTTTTTGGTCTTTAATAAAAAGATGACTTCTAAGTAAGGACTGACTCCAGCATCCTTTTATTTTCTTCTTTTTTAATGTCAGAGAGCATGTGCATGAGCACACATACAGGAGAGAGGGAGGGAGAGAGAGAGAGAGAGAAAGCCCTGCCCATACACAGTGGGGCCTGGTCATGACAAAATTTTCTTTGAAGAAGACTTATGTCAAGAATGGATGACAGAATGCGTACTTATTTATTCACTTGACAAAATATTTAGTAAGCACATATTCTATACCAAGCATTATAAGGGGTGAAAGAGGAGAATTTTACAAACACCATCTAGACAGACTGACTATGTGATATAGTTACATGGTGAAGCATAATCAAAGTCCAGTGAAGTTAATAAGCACAAGTTTCCTAGAGTTAGCTAGAATGTTCAAATTCATCCATTGAGCCATATGTTTTTTATCTGGAAGCTGTTACATAAAGAACATAGTGATAGGTGCTGTAGGATATGCAAAAGTATGGAGTAGAGGGCTATTTTCAAAGGGTTCGTCCCCATGAAAATAAAAGAGATAAAAAGTGTGATAAAGACAGAAAGTGGAGACAATTAATGTACAGAAAGCTTGGTGAGGATGGAAATAATTGGGGAAAGGTTAAAAGATGAGATTGGGCTGAAATAGAGCTTTAAAGGATATGGTAGAAAATGAATAGGCTGGGCCAGCACAGGATGTGGTGTTTAAGGAGGATGGATCCCATATGGCCAACTGTATGGTTCAAGTACTGGACTTGGAGGCTTGGTAAACACACTGGGTGCATATCTGTGTGTGCCAAAAAATCCATAAAGGAGGGAATCCTGGAAGAGAAAAGATTTCAGTGTGACCATCCCCCATGTGGAGGATGCTTTCTCACTTTCTCTCCCCATATCCCCACTCTTTGCAAGCACACATGCTCTCTGACAAATGGAGAAAACAAAACAGGGAATAAAAAGCAATTGAATAGGGCAGAGATGATAAAGGTGGTTTTGCCAGATAAAGAAATGATATGGAGGTAGAGATAAGTATGTTTTTTCTGATCTAAAAAAGGAGAAAATCTATCCTTCTAACCAATCTCTTCCTTTACTTTTTTTTAGTGAGATTTTTTGCTATGGGGTGCATGTGCTTGCCAGAGAGACAGCACGGGAAAGAGAGAGAGAAAATGAGAAGTCACCTCCCTCAGAGGGGATGGCCATGTTGTAATCCCTTCTCCTCCATTCCCTTCTCAGGATTTTAGGCACGCATGCACTCACATGCGTCCCACATGAGTTTTAAGCTGCTGGGTCTGAGATTAGAATCACGTCAACTCTGTGGGAGTTGAACAACATAACCATTATGCCATTTGCTGGTTCCTCCAACCTCTATAAACATGTCCTTTGTATTTTTTTTAGAGAGATTTTTGTTATAGGGCACATGCACTCACCAGAGAGACAGAGACAAATGAAAAATCACCCCCACCCACAATCCCTTCTCCTCCTTTCTCCTTTTGGCACTATGGGTACACAATACACATGCACCTGGCATGAGTTTGAAGCCACTAAATCCAGGACTCGAATTCTGGTCGACCATGTAGGACTCCAGCACCTTAACCGCTACCCCACCTGCTGGCCCCTGTTTTTGTACTCATAACCAAACCTTGGAAAAAGAAAATAAAAAGTTTATCCTAGTCAATTCAGGCCAACTCCATGAGATATAGTTTTTCCTCTTTTTTACATTTACAGTTAGTCATTGCACATCTTTACAGCACACAATACAGTTTTTCAAAGTGCGCATGCATTGCATGTCAATCAAGTCGAAAATATTACCATACACATCTTCTATCTGTTAAGTGTGTCTCTTTTTTCTTTTCCTCAGCCCCTTCCTCCCACTTTCCACTGTCTACACCCTCATATACAGTCTCTGGTATCTACACTGGCCGTCTCTACTATTGTATTTTCTACCACTTTATGGCAGAAATGGAAACATTGGTTTGGTTGATATTGAGCAGGGATGTACAATGTCTGTTTTCCATGGTCTGGCTTGCTTTGCTTAGCATTACATCTTCCATTTTCATCCACTATGTAACAAATGACAGAGTCTCATTGTCTTTTTATGGCTGAGTAGTATTCCATAATATATATGTGTTTCATTTCTTAAAATCCAGTTATCCATGCTCGTATGCTTAAGTTGAATTCATGTCTTAGCAATTGTGAATAATGCTGCAATAAACATGGATGTGTTAGTATCTTTACAAGTGGGTGTTTTCCTATCATTTGGATAGATATCCAGGAGAGGCATTACTGGGACATATCATAGTTCTATTTGTAGGTTTTTAAAGAACCGTCATATTGTTTCCACAGTGGCTGTACTAATTTACATTCCCACAAGCAGTGTAGGAGGGTTCTCCTTTTACCACAGCCTTACCAGCACTTGTCATTCTTCATTTTTTGGAACAAAGCCATTCTTACTGGGGTTAAGTGGTATCTCATTGTGGTTTTGATTTGCATTTTTCTTATGATAAGAGGCAGTGAACTTTTTAAATATACTTTTTGGCCATTCATATGGTTTCTTTGGAGATTTGTTCAACTCAGTTGACCATTTTTTAATTGGATTGTTTGTTATATTGTAGGTAAGTTTCTTGAGTTCCCTATATATTTTGATTGTCATTACCTTATCTGAAGCACAGTTTGCAAATATTCTCTTCCATTTTGACAGTTGTCTCTACATGCTCATTATTCTTTCCTTTGCTGTGCAAAAGCATTTTTAGACTTATGTAGTCCCACCTGTCTATTTTGGGGATTATTGCCTGTGCTTTAGGGGTCTTATTTAAGAAATTTTTGCCTACTACAATATCTTCAAGAGCTTTCCTTGTGTTTTCTACCAGTAGTTTTATAGTTTGAAGCTTTACATTTAGTCTTTGAACCATTTTGAATTGATTTCTATTAATGGTGGAAAGGATCTAGTTTCATTTTTCTACAGGTGGATATCCAGTTCTTCCGGAACCATTCATTGAAGATATTTTCTTTTTCCCACTGGGTTGTCTTGTATTTTTTTGTCAAAGATCAGTTGGCTGTACGTTTTGGTGTTTATTTCTAGGTTTTCTATTCTAGTCCATTGCTTTACATGCCCTATTTGTGCCAGTACTATGCTGTTTTGTTTATCACAGGTTTGTAATATATTTTGAGGTCAGGTAGTGAGATGCTTTCTATTTTATTACTTTTGCACAATAATGCCTTGGCACTGTGGGAACTTTAATAATTTCAGACCAATTTTATGATTGTTTTATCTATTTCTGCAAAGAATGTCTCTGGTAATTTGATTGTAATTTTAATTAATTTGTAAATTAATTTAGTAGAATTGATGTTTTGATTATATTAATTTTTCAAATCCTGGAACATGGACACTATCCTAGTCAATTCAGGCCAACTCCATGAGGTATATTTTTCCCTCTTTTTTACATTTACATTTAGTCATCGTACATCTTTTTTTTTTTTTTTTTTGGAGAGGTTTTTGCTATAGGGCGCATGCGCTCGCTAGACAGACAGAGAGAGACAGG
>NW_006204851.1:3634568-3648434 GCF_000334495.1 Tupaia belangeri chinensis
CCCACCGGGTCTGGGACTCGAGCCGCGATCTACTACATGGGAGTCCAGAGACATAGCCATTACGCTAACTGCTGGTCCCAGTCATCGTACATCTTTACAGCACACAATACAGTTTTTATATGACACTTTTGTATGTCATGTTCAAATGTGGCACATATATATTATGGAATACTATTCAGCCATAAAAATACAATGAGATCCTGTCATTCGATACATAGTGGATAAATATAGAGGATTTAATGCTAAATAAGGCCAGATGGACTATGAAAGACAGACAGAAGCTGAGAGATTGGAAGATATAATAGTAGAGACCACCAATGTAGACACCAGAGAATGAATAGAAGGGTGTATACAGTGGGTATGGAAAGGAGAGGCTGAGAAAAAGTAAAAAGAAAAAAACTTAGCAGATACAAGAATGAAAAGTTATCTGTTGGAAATGATGTGTATGGTAATTTTTTTGCTTGATTGACATGCAATGCATGTATACTTTGAAATATGGCTATATGGTATGTGTAAAGATGTACAGTGATTAAATGTAAATGTTAAAAACCCATAAAAGCAAACAAATAATGAATTTAAAATTAAAAAATAGAGTTAAGGAGCACTCTGTATAGAAGTTCTAGTATACTGTGTCCAGAAATAGAATATGGAGAATTAATCTTAGACCAGACTGACCCAAAGCAATGTAGATAGACAATGTAGCTGATTCTTCCAAAAAAAATAAATAAATAAACTGGAAAGAAAAAAAAAAAACCCAAAAAACAAAAAACTATTTACTTTTTGGTGAACTCTGTTTTTTAACATATATCTTAAGTCAGATACTTTGGAATATGAATGCAGAGGTTGATTATTTCCTTTGAGACTGGTTGGCAAAGTGTGATCCTTAAATTAAGAAGAGCTGCATCACCTGGGAATTGCTAGTGATGCAAATTCTCAGGCATAAGCCTGAGAATCAAAAACTGCAGGTATGGCCCACCCTGACATGGATATCGAACTTAAGCTGTGAAATACTGCTTTCCTTGACTAAAAATGAAGATTTTATGCTAAGACTTCTCCTTCCAGATTCATTTCTAGTGGATAGGGCTACCTCTGTCTCCTTCTCTCCATTTATCTCTGTCTCTCTGCGTGTCCCTGTGTTTTAAAAAAATATATTTTTAAGGTAAAGTATTCTCTGGGCTCTCAAGCCCCTCCTTTATTGTGCCAATCTGTGCCTTTCCCCATTCTAATTAGGAAAGGGACAAACCCAAGCCTATACTGACATGAATACTGAACTTGAGCTGTGAAATATTGCTTTTGCACATGCACACTGCATGGTTTTCATTTTTTGCTTTTTAAAATTAAAATCTAAAGTTCTTTTCTTTTTTTCTTTCTTCTTTTTTCTTTTATTTTTTCTTCTTTTCTTTAATTCTTTTCCTTTTTTTCTTTATCTTTATTCATTGGCTGCTCAGCCTCTATGCGCTAAATGTCTAGACAGGCCCAAATGAACAGGATACAAATATCTGAATATGATTAGGGTCAGAATATAACTCTATTCCCACTGAATCTTATGCAAAAAAGAGTGAAAATGGAACAGAAGAGAGATTGCAGATCATCTCCTTCCACATGCCTCTGAATGCTCAGATTGACCTTCAAGAATTAGGAAGAAACATACCATCCATCAGAAGATTAGAAATCACCACAAGGTCATAAGACATATGGGAAAGCAAGAAAATACCTCTCCTCCAAGGGAAAAGAATAACTCCTCTCATCCACAGACAGTACAATGAAATGGAAATGTCAGATAAAGAATTTAGAATATTGGGAACCAGCAGTTAGCATAATGGCTATGTCGCTGGACTCCCACGTAGTCAACCGCGGTTCACGTCCCGGACCCGGTGGCTTAAAACTCACGCCAGAAGATGCAGGAGACAAGAGACAATGATTTCCAGGAGGTGAGGCAGTCCTTGCACCATCTCAATGAGGAAACACACACCATAAAAAAGAATCTCTGTCAGAGATGAAGGCTGCAATACAGGAAATCAAAACCTTCCTCGAAAGTATTAAACACAGATAAGACCATGCAAAAGATCGAATCTTGGATGTTGAAGACAAAACCTCTGACCTAGAAAAAATAACCAAAACTGAGAAAATAACCCCCCAAAATGAAAATACCATACAAGAAATACTAGATACGATTAAGCACCCAAACATCTGGATAATGGTATCCCAGAAACTGAAGAAACTAATAAGGGCATTGATCATCTATTCCATGAAATCCTGGGAGAAAATCTTCCAAATCTAGACAGGCATTCAAATATCCAGCCCCAAGAAATACAAATGACCCTTAATAGAGTCAATCCAAGGAGATCTCCTCCAAGGCACATGATAACCAGACAGGCCAAATCCACAGACAAGGACAAGATACTAAGATTGGCAAGAGAGAAGAGTCAGGTTGCTTATAAAGGCTATCTCATCAGGCTAACATCAGACCTCTCATCAGAAACAATGCGAGCAAGGAAAGAATGGGAAAATATTTTCAAAGTGTTAAGGGAAAAGCAATTTCCATAAAGAATACTGTATCCAGCAAGATTATCCTTCATATGGGAAGAAAAGACAAGAACATTCTCAGATAAACGAAATCTGAAAGAATTTACCAACACCAGACCAGATCTCCAAGAAGTTCTCAAGAGAGTGCAGTACCAGGAAAATTAAATACAGACACACAGAAATAAGAGTCTGAAAACTAAGAAAATGGCCAACTTAATTGTAGGAACAAGTCTGGAGTTGAATATTATATCCCAGAATTCAATCGGCAAGCTCGAACCACAACAGAAGATAGATAAGTACTTGAGACTGAACTGGTGAAATCGCATTTTGTGAGTTTTGACTAAAACATTGCTGATTTTCTTCTAGGCTTTGTTTTCCAATTTTAAGGATTTTTATCCTGTCTTGAGCTGTAGATAGATTTATTTACCTACTACTAGAACAGAATCCCAACCTGGTTCCTGGCTTTAAGTTCTAAACACATTTCCTTAGCATTTCTTTGATTTATTAAAGCTAAATATGATTTTCTTGAAATTAAAAAATATAGTAAAAAATACATAATTAATGACTGTAGTAAACTATATAGCATCAGCTAGGTGCTACCTTATAGTATATTGATTCTACTCAGAGTTTCACGCCTAAAGTCAGACATGTATTTTATGCATATACCAACTGAACTTGCTATTGAAAGTAGTTAGATTATTTAAGATATTTTGTGGATCGATAAAATGTGAGGAAAAAAGGAATGGAAAACAACTGTGGACACCTGAGATAGTGTGGAATGAGGGTGGGAAATGGCGGCAGAGGGTCAGAAATAGGGACTATACACACACACACACACACACACACACACACACACACATGTGAAACTGGAAATGGAAAATTATTGATGATAACATGTATGATTAAGCCATTAGGCAGTATGTCCTGGAGGGTAAGTCACATTTTGTATGCTGTGACAATGCTCAGGGAATGAATGTAAATAAATAAATTAATTCATTAAAAAAAAAAAAACCCTCCAGAGGTGGAGCCCTGCAGTCTATTTTAACAAGCCTTCCAGGTGATTTTTGGTGCACATTATAGTTTGAGAACCACTGGTTTGAGCTCTCCTGTGGCTAAGGGCTTCTTTGTTCTCTCTTTCTTCTGCTTATGAGGATGACTGTATTATATTAATGAATTGTTTACATTTTTTTCATTATTCATGATAGAGTGCGTGCACACACATGTGAGAGTAAGAGAAAAAGAAAGAGGATCCTCTATAAGGTCTAGTCTCACTATGATCTCCTTCCTTCAGTCCTCCACCCCATTCAATCTTGGGCACTTGCATGTGTGTCTGGCATGTTTCAGATTGACGAGGGTGGGGATGCATACCATTTGGGATTTGGTTTTTCTCAAGCAGTGGATTAACTTTGTGTCACAGAGCCAGATCCTGCTAGTGAATTGTTAATAAGCAATTTTTTTTGTGGGTAATTGGGAGATGAAGTAGTCCTCAGAAGTGAAAGTGTCAATTCTCACATTTTAAAGTCCTTCTCTTTAGAACCTTATATCATTTCCTGACCCAGGACTGAATAAGGAGGTAATTACGTGGTACAACCTTGATGCATGCTCAAATTTGAGAATCATTACTTCAAGACATTATTAGCCAACAATTCCAGTAGCTGCCACAGAGTGGATGGTGTTAAACAACATATATAGGTTTGATACATTTGTGACATTTATCCAGGACCAATGCAAGGCAGAAAAAAACCCCTAGAAATTTAGGTTCTTCTGCTTTTTCTACAAAAACAAGACTATTACTATGGGAAGGTATTATGTGGCAGAAAAAAGAAAATTGTAAGAAGTTTATATAGTGTGACCACATTAAAAGTAAAAGGCCCAGCCACGGAACCAGCAGAAAGCATAACGGTTACATTTCTGGACTCCCATGTCATGGATTGAAGTTCGAGTCCTGGACCGAAGTTCGAGTCCTGGACCTGGAGATTAAACCTCGTGCAGGGCATGTGTGCATGCATGCCCAAAATCCTGAGAGGATAATGGAGGAGAAGGGATTGTGGCATGGTCATCCCCTCCGGAGGGTAATTTCTTGCTTTCTGTCTCTCTGGTGAGTACATGCACTCTACAGCAAAAATCTCTCTTAAAAAAAAATAGGCTCACTCACAGGGATGTAGTAGTAGCATAATGTTTTACAATATTGGAAGAAACATGGATGGAAGATCAGTGTTTGGTTCCTAAGTCAACTTGTACACACTGTGAGTGCATGTGTCTATGCTCCTGGCTGGCTGAAAAGGCTGGAGTGAGGGACAGGACTGCATTGTAAAACCCTGTTGGAGGTGATTCTCTCTCTCTGTTTCTGTCTCATAAAAGTAATACATGAACTTTAAAAATTAAAAGGATGGGACCAGCAGTTGGTGTAATGGCTACATCGCTGGACATCCATGTAGCTGACCACAGTTCAAGTCCGAACCCGGTGGCTTAAACTCTCGCCGGGCGTGTGTGCGTGCGTGCCCAAGATCCCGAGAGGATAATGGAGGAGAAGGGATTGCAGCATGGCCATCACCTCTCGGGGGTGATTTTCTCTCTTTCTCTTTCTCTCTCTCTTTTTCTGGTGAGCACATATGCCCTATAGCAAAAATCTCTCCTCCCTCACCCCTCCCCCCCAAAATTAAAAGGGCAACCGCCCCCAAAACCCTTTCACCTACATGTTTTCATGTCCATAGAAGTACATAGCAAACCCCATAGTAACTATATGGGGGTCATGGGGCTGAATGTGGTTGCTACTTTCCAGTTTCCTGTTATATACTTTTAAATTTTTAGTGTGTCACAATGAATTTGTACTATTTAAAAAATATTTTTAATAGACCAGTAGGTTTCTACTGAAAAAGCAAATATCCATATGATTATGTAATAGACCAGTAATTTTCTACTGAAAAAGCAAATATCCATATGATAAATAATTTAAATAGTACAAAATGGTGCTCATTGCTAATGAATGTCCTTAAACTTTTAAACACTTAAAAATGTTTATCTTATAAGCAGTAAAAATTTGTAGATAGAGAGTGTGACGTATAATAACTCTAAATACCAAAATATGTTATGAAAATGTAATATCTTAAATTATCTTAAATAAAGATCTTTTTATTTAAGAAAGAAAAAAATGAATATTTCAAAATTTGACAAGAGGACTTCAAACAATTTGTGGAAAATAAAATTAAAATACAAGTTGATGTGCTTCAAAAAAAAAGAAAAAAAAGCAGAGCAAACATTTAGCATTCATTTTGTTAAGTAGGTATTTGCCTAAATATATAATAAATATGAAATAAAAAGTATTATTATCACCTACTTAGGATTTTCCATCAGGTTCAATGTTAAATTGACTTAAATAAAGCTTGGTGTTTCTTTTTGCACTCAAGAAAACGTTATTGTTTTCAGTTATAATGCTTTCAGGCATTGAAAAGGTCTGGCACTGTATTTTCACAGCATTCTGACAGGACTTGGCAGTTTTCTTCAGCTACTACTTTAACTAAAGATCTATAGTGGTCAAATCTCCAAGCTCTTCCCCATGTCTCTCTCCTGCAGTTGTCAAAAGCTGTTAACTATTTGCCTCTCATTTTTAGAAGCATTTTTTTCCCCTTAGTGCTGCTAATTTGGAAGACAGTGGCTATTCTTTGCCTAATTTTCTTTAATATTCAGGGGAAAAAATAATTTTTTGATTCTTTCCACTTTGTGTTAATTTTCCTCCTAATCTGAGAAAGCTCCTTGCAGAAACAAAGTTAACCAACTCATTTAATTGACTTCCCTTTCTCTAGACAAATTGTTCATATCCATAGAGAAAGGGTTCATTATCATAATGCTTCAGGTAGAATATTTTACAACCTGCTACAGACTTTTATTAACCCTACTTTTAATATAAACTACTTTTAAATCACATTTTAGCCTTGTCCCTCAAAATGCTTTTAAAAAGTCATTTAAATATTATAGGCCTAGGGACCAGCAGTTAGCATAATGGCTATGTCGCTGGACTCCCATGTAGTTGACCACGGTTCAAGTCCTTAGGAATAACAAAAATATCAAGACCATCATAGAGATTTTTCTATAAAAGAGCAATTGCAACACATAAATCTATAAAAAAATTTCTACCCTCTATGCCCAGAAAAAAAAAACAATAAAACACAATAAAATTAGGGCATATTTAACCTGTGTATGGTTTTGTCTTTATTAGGAATTGATGTTATAGGCGGGACCAGCAGGTGGCATGGTGGTTAAGGCGCTGGACACTCCCACATGGCTGACCAGGGTTCAAGTCCTGAATCTGGTGGCTTGCTTTCTCACTTCCTCTCTCTCTCACTCTCACCCTCTGTCTCTCTCTGGTCAAATTTAAAAAATAAATGAATAAATAAGTAAAATGAGAGATAATTATTTTAAAAAAATGTTATAGGCCTGCTTTGTTTTGTTTTGCCATAGGGTACTTGTGCTTGCCAGAGAAGAGAGAGAGTAGATAGGGAAAGTGAGAAGTCACACACATGGGGGATGGCCAGACCACAATCCCTTCTCCATTCTCCTCTTGGGATTTTGGGCATGCACACCCATGTACTCAGCATGGTTTTCAAGCTTCTGGGGCCTGGACTTGAACAGTAGAGTCAGCCATATGAGATCCAACCACCTTAACCATCATTCCACCAGCTGGCTCCAAGCCAGTTTTATTTACAGAGCAAGCACCTGTGCTAAACTGGGAACAGTATGGAAAGATTAGAAAACCAAGGATGACACATCAATATATATGAATATCATATTTTTTCCTTGCTGGGATAGAAAATGTCTATCATAAATGAATCAGCTAGCATCATATGCAGTATTGTATATATGAATTCCCATTAAAATCAGGAACAAAAGGGAGGAAACATTTGACAGAAAAAATGTAAAATTCTCTGTTGAAAAAAAAGTATACATCATTAAATTAAATATTAAAATTTAAAAAAAGAAAAAAATTAGGAACAAGATCAGAAGACCTTCTATCACCATTATAATTTATTTATTTATTTTATTCCTTAGATAGTATGATAAAGAGATAGAAATAAAATCCATTTCTAGTGGAAATAAAACTCAGTGTCTGTAAATAATATAGCTTCCTAACCCATGAGAATCTGATAAAACACAATTACAGGCCAGCAGGTGGCATGGTTAAGTCACTGGACTTCCACATGGCTGACCGTGGTTCGAGTTCTGGACCCAGAGACCTGAAACTCATGTAGGTACATGTGTGTGAGTGTCCAAAATCCTGAGATGAGAATGGAGGAGAAAGGATTGTGGCGTGGCCATCCCCTTGGGGGGTGATTTCTCACCTTCTCTCTTTCTGTCTGTCTCTTCAGCAAGTGCACATATCCTATATCCAAAATCTCTCCCCCCAAAATTAAATTTGAATGAAAGCTTAACTGTTTACCAGTCTTCCTAAAAACGTCAGTAACCAGTTAGAAAACATAATGAAAAGCCCATTTGCTGTAACACTGAAACAAAGAAAATACCTTTAGTAACCTTGATAAGGTATACACAGGACCTACATGAAAACAATGGCAAAACTTTACAATAAAAACTCCTGAAAATGGACAAAAAGACAATATTTATGTTGTTAGTCCTTCTAACATGGTTTTTAATAAAATTTGCCATAAAAACCCCAGAGATTAGTTTTGTACCTTGAGTGATTTTAAACTTTATGCTAAGGAATATATAGCTAACAACAACAACAACATTTTCTGAAAAAGATTAATGAGGAGGACTTGAATAAATACTAAAACTTGGTTCAAAAAAGACAATAACTAAAACAGTATGCTATTTCTACATGAATTACAAAAAGGGGAAAAACATAAGTGTAGCAAACTCTAGAACCTCAAAATAGTGCCATAGAGCTTAATATGTTTCCCCACAAGTTCAGACATGTGCCATTTTGGACCTGTGTTAGCACAATGATAAAAGGATCTGTGTTATGGCAGCTGTTATTTTCCTGCTGGAATACTGGATTATTTTAAAGTTAATACCACAAAAAGCCAGAGTCCTTGACAACCCAGAAGCACCTAGGAAAAGCTAGTGGCCATACAATAGTTTTCATGGACCAAGGGTTTCTTCTAATCCTTCCATCTCCTATTTTAGTGAATGTATATGCAACCAGGGTTCAATTGCTTATTTTGGCAAATGGCCTTAAATATTTAGAAGGTTAGCTCTGCCTCTGGATTTTCCTTTTGTAGGTATCAGGTTAAAGAAGAGATACATAACTATGACTGCATAATGACATCTTAGTTGATGATAGACCACATTTGTCCATGTGATGATGGTCCCATAGGATCAGCTAAGCTATAACCATATATCCTAGATGTGTAGTATACTATACCACTTAGCTTTCTGTAACTAAACTCTACAATATTCACATAATGATAAAATCACCAAACAGCTCATTTCTCAGACTGTATTCCTGTTGTCAAGCAATACATGACTATATTTTGCCATTTCTACACTCCGATTTAAAAAGCCTTTTTAAAGTTTTTTTTTAAAGATTTCTATCATAGGGTGTGTGTGCTTGCCAGAGAGACAGAGAGAGAGAGACAATGAGAGGGAAAGTGATAAATCAAGCCCCTGGGGGGATGGCCACACTGCAATCCCTTCAACTCCATTCTCCTCTTGGGATTTTGGGCATGCATACACACACGCCCAGCATGATTTTCAAGCTGCTAGGTTCAGAACTCTAACCTCAGTTGGCCATGTAGAAGTCCAATTCCTTATTCACAAAGCCACCTGTTTGCCACAGATTTACATTTTTACATGATCAGTTTGGTTTTAGTGTGAACAATGGATAGAAGTGAGGAAGAAAGGATACTGGTAGATGTCAGCTAATAATTTCTGGTTGGTAAAGGTCATGCCCAAATGCACAAGTGAACCCTTGGAAGATAAAAATGTTTCATCTCAAACTGTCATATTTGTTGCACCCATACTATACCCATACTGGTTCTCTTTTTAAAAAATTATGTATGTTTTTATAGTATTTTTTTTTAAAAATATTTTATTGAATTTAATTTATTTATTTTAATTTGACCTGAGAGGGACGGAGAGAGAGAGGAAGAGAGAGAGAGAGAGAGAAAGGGAGAGAGAGAGAGAGAAAGTGAGAAAGCAAGCCGCCAGGTCTAGGACTTGAACTATAGTTGGCCATGTGGGAGTCCAGCTCCCTTAACCACCACGCCACCTGCTGGCCCCTGTTTTTATAGTATTATACAAACAAATAAACTATGACGATATGTTTCTGTATCTTTCTCTTTGAAATATTTTAAATGTAATACTGTAATGAAAATTGCATTTGTTTTTTGTTTTGATTGTCCATTTTTATTGTTAAAGGTTTAAGGAGTTTTAATACTCCATTCCATTTTCTTTCAGACTATGTTGCATACATTTACAACCAATAAAGAACTACTCTAAGGTTGTCTAAAAAGAATTTATAATGAAAATCTATATGTACCAAATTATTTTAAATCTTAATTTGAAACAAAATATCAGAATGCATGTCTGGCAAAAAAAAATTTCACCCTGTTGTCCACTTTGGAATGTATTTATACAAGTAGGTTTTTAAGAGTGTAACAGTTCAACCGTTTTTAACTAGCTTCTAATTTATAAGCTAAGTTCGCATATTATTTATATTTTGGTTATGCATGTTTCTGCATAAATAATGAGGAATACCCTTACTTTTCGACCAATTCACTCTGGGTTCAATTCTGTAGAGCCTTTCCAAGAAATATATAGATCAAACCAGTGAGAGAAGTTTCTGTGATATTCAACCACACTCACTTTTTTTTTTTCCTTTCAGGATAGAGTGCATACCCATTTACACAAAAGTCACAGAGAGAGAGAGACACACACACACAGAAAGAGAAAGAAAGAGAAAAGATGAACATTCTCCATAGATTTTGGTCACATTGCGATATCCTTCCTACACTCCTCTAGCCTTTCATATCTTCACCAGTCCTGTGCCCCTCCCATATTTTTAGGCTGACCCAGACGGAGACTCAAAATTCAGGTGCCATGTGGGATCTGGCATCTTTTGAACAGTGCGTTACTGCCATACCACGGAATCAGCCCCTAACCAACTTCCTTTGAGCAGACTTTCTCTACCAACTTTCGGCAATTCAGGTGTTTATATAACAAAAATACAATTAAAAAATGCTTCTGTGACTTTTTTGCAATTTTAATTGAATGACAAAGTGGTTATGAAGAAATATTATCTTCTTTAGAAATGGTTATATGTATATATAGATATAGCTGTACATAAACAGATGTATCTGTATATACACACATATATGTGTTAATTTACACACACACATATATAAATACGTTAATTTACTGCCAGAAGGCTCATGTGTTTGCTAGACAGACAAACAGAGAAAGCACCCTTCAATAGGGCATAGTCACACTACGGTCCTTTTTCCTCTATTTCTCCATTCTGCCTGGATTTGGGGCATGCATGCACATGTACCAAACATGTTTCTCAAGTTGCCAGGGCTGCATTCAAACTGTGGTAGGCCATGTGAAATGCAGACTTCTGCACACATGGAGTAACTATTGTGCTATAAGGCTAATCCTAGAAATTGTTACATTTAATGGGAGCTAAAGAACGTTTGGCACCATAAAATTGTAGTCATGATTTCTGAGAGTTAGCCTCCTGGAGACATGGAGAAACCAGCAGACAAATAACCTGGCATGCTCTGGCCGTTCATTTGACTGAAGGCATACCAGTGATCTCTACCGTGTGAATGAATTGAGGACAAATGAAACTTGGTGGGTATTCCTAAAAAGAGAGCTCTCCTAAAGGAAGAGTAAAGTAGTCTCTGATAATTTGAGGGAACTACATGATTGGAACATTAAGAAACTAATTAAGAGAAAAGAACAATATTAAAGACATTTGAATAGGCAAAGAAGAGTTAAAAATATCTTTATTTGCAGATGACATGATGGTATATTTAGAAGACCCAAAGGTATCCATGAAAAAACTTCTTGAAGTAATAAGTGAATACAATAAAGTGGCAGGATACAAAATCAATATCCAAAAATCTATAGCATTTCTATTTATGAACAAGTTGAATGAAGCAGAGCTGAAGAAAGGAATCCCTTTCACCATAGCCACAAGGTGTATAAGATACCTAGGGATAAACCTAACTAAGAAAGTCAAAGACCTTTATAAAGAAAACTACGAAAATCTTAAAAAAGATATAGAAAGTGACATAAAAAAGTGGAAGGACATCCCATGCTCCTGGATTGGAAGAATTAACATAATCAAAATGGTAATTCTACCCAAATTAATCTACATGTTTAATGCAATTCCAATCAAAATACCAGAAATATTCTTCACAGATCTAGAAAAGACAATCATAGAATTTGTCTGGAACCATAAAAGACCTCGTATTGCAAAAGCAATCCTGTGCAAGAAGAATGGAGTACCATTAACAACAGTCAACTCAAAATGGATCAAAGATCTGAACCTAAGACCTCAGACAATAAAACTACTTGTGGAAAATGCTGGGGAAACTCTGGGAGACATTGGAGTAGGCAAAGACTTCTTAAATAAGACTCCCAAAGCACAGGCAATAATCCCTAAAATAGACAAGTGGGACTATATTAGACTAAGAAGTTTCTGCACAGCAAAGGACACAGTAACAAGTGTGAACCGACAACCCTCAGAATGGGAAAATATTTTTGTTAAATATGCCTCAGACAAGGGACTGATAACGAGAATACATAGGGAACTCAAGTGCCTTATGCGAAAAAAAATGATTAACCCGATTAAAAGATGGGAAAGTGAGCTGAACAAAAGTCTCTCTAAGGAAGACATACGAACAGCCAAAAAGCATATGAGGAAATGCTCAACATCCCTCATCATAAGGGAGATGCAGATAAAAACCACAATGAGATACCACCTAACCCCTGTCAGAATGGCAAAGATTAAGAATATAAAAAGTGATAAGTGTTGGCGGGGATGTGGTGAAAAGGGAACCCTCCTACACTGTTGGTGGGAATGTAAACTAGTTCAACCACTGTGGAGAACAATATGGAGGTTCCTCAAAGATCTACAAATAGAACTACCATTTGATCCAGCAATCCCACTTCTGGGTATTTACCCAAAAGACAGGAGAACGCTCAGTCAGAAAAGTGCTTGCACATCCATGTTTATTGCAGCATTATTCACAATTGCCAAGACATGGAACCAACCTAAATGTCCACAAACTGATGAATGGATTGGAAAAGTGTGGTATATATACTCTATGGAATACTACTCAGCCATAAAAAATAACAAGACCCTGGAATTTGATAGAAAGTGGTCAGATATGGAGGATCTATTGCTGAGTGAAGTAAGCCAGGCTATGAAAGAAAGATATTGTATGTATCCACTCAATATATACCGACTATCCACACTCTATGGTAGAGAGCAAAAAATTGGAGGACATAAAAGCAGTGAAGGTACTTAATGAGAATAGGACAGTGTGGAATGGGGTAAGTGAATAGAAGAGGATAGAGAAAGATAGCAAGTGAACAATAGAGAGGCAGGACGTTAGTGAGAAACAGATATGGCTTATTAACTGTTGATGTTCTCAACTGGATTGGTCTGAGAAGTATTTCATGATGGGCAAAGTATTTTTACAAGCAAAATGAGAAATAGCAATCGACTGTTTTAAAAAATAATTAGAATAATAATAATACTGATTGGGGAAAACATAGAAAAGATATTAAATGTTGAAGCAGGGAGACTAATGTCTCTGTATTGACTGACTTGCATGGCATTCCCTTTTGAAAAAGCAATGTAATACACTGTAAAGTTATATGTAATCCAATGTAATATAAAGATTATGATGATAATAAAAAATAAAAAATATAAAAAGAAACTAATTAAATTGGTTGGTGAATCTGTCCAAAATGCATTGAACAAGAATTAGAGAAATGAGTCTGAATATTATCGTCATAGATGTCTGAAATCTGTAAAGGAAGTAAGAGAAAGATTGGTGACTGATATCTTGCAGTTGAAGAAGAAATCTTTGAGTCCTGGAATAAAGTCAACTGCCTTTTGAAGGATACCAAAAAGTGAGCAAAGCCTGAAAGAAGTCAGGCTCAAGAGGATTAGGGCATCTGCAATGTAGAAGTTTAGCATAACCAAAGGTCAGAGAAGATGAGACAGAGGACTCACATGCAGAAAAGAATGGGAAATGATTTCTAAGAGAAATCAAAGATTCTGCCCATTTGAAGACTGTGTCTTTTCAAATATATCCTAGATTAAACATTTGAATAGGTTATTCTAGCTTACTTGGTTTTCCTGGAAAGAGT
>NW_006204851.1:3648445-3655870 GCF_000334495.1 Tupaia belangeri chinensis
TGTTTTGAAATTGCACTAGTCAACTGAGACAAAGGGGACTTTAAATTAGAATAACAAGTTTGCTCTGAGATGTTCTCTCTTTCTCTACTTGTGATTTTGCTTCATTGTCCTTCAGTTTCATTTTTAAAGGCTCTAGTTATAATGAGTCAGCCATATCTTAAACCGAGTGTACAGTAAAAGAATTTTCCACACATCAGTCAGGAATGACAGGGGAAGACCTTAGTACCCTGCATGACCTATAGAAGTGACAGAAACCATCCAGAATAGAGTAGTTGAGCTGGGTAGATGGAGATCATAGAGCTAACAACAATTCTCAGACAACTGTGGATGTGAATTCCTAACCTCCTGAGTAATTTTGTTACCTTGCTTCAAAAGCAGACAGACCAATAGTAGAAAAGCAAGGCTGCTTCAATAAATAAATAAATAAATAAAATAAATAAAGCCCAGATCAGAAGGGCCACAAACCTTTCACCCTGCTTAAAAACAAATCTTAAGCACAGAAAGGTCAGTTTCCAGAGAAAAGTAATTCCAGTGGCTGTAAAACTCCTGATCACAGGCCAAGTGAGGGTCATTTAGAAAGGAACATACGAGAGTAGCGGCAAAAGCAAAATAAGTCAAATTGATTCTATGTCTTAAAAGACCACTATTATGTGGTAATGGCAAGGGGAAAAGATATAATCTTTCTGGAGTTGATCTATTATCACCTTATATGAACAGCCTGAAATGAAACAATAAGATCGTTTTGGTTATTAAGATGCCCCAAGGCAAGTCTATTCAATTTTTCCCTCTTGAAATAAAGATACTTACATTCAAGACACTAGGGTTAACTGTAAATAAGGACTATAAGCCCCACAGCTAGTCACACTTATATTTTTACATAGTTAACATCTTGGTATATCCAAATATGTAATAAATATTTTGGTATTACTTTTTAAACAAAGATGATTAAGTTACTAACAAACATCTATTTTATACATACTTAAAATGTCAGTATTTCGGTTTGCACGTCCTGAATCCTTTTGGAAAATGCCATAGAATGCCAATTTATATGCTAATCAGAAAAAATACAAACATTTTGTTCTTTGAGGGCTTACATTAGGTCAGGTTTTCAATTTTGCCAGGATATAAAAACAAATACTATAGCAAATGTCTTCTACTTAAGATTAGTTGGGTTTGAACATTGTGAGCACTTTGAAATGAATATCACATTTATGTATAAACTATGTTTCTAAAGATCTCACAGTAAAAGCTTTTCTGATTTTTTGGAACTGTTTAATTGTTTATTGATAACAATGCCATTTGCTCATATGAGGAAACTAAGGAGGGCTATATGACATAGGAAGAGTGTATTGTTGGGAGTTGCGTATAGGCTTGGGAGTCAGGAGGCTTGGGGAAAAGTCTGGATTAACAATCACTCACTGTGGACTCCCTTGGGCAGAATAATTTTGGGCTTAGATATGTCATTTTCCAAGCGTGTGGTGAAGAATCCTGGAATTCCTTGGAGACATATTAGAGATGATAAGTGGTTATAAGGGAATGAGAAGGAAGTTGTAGATTGCTCCTACAATCAAAATAATTCTTTCTGATTTGTTCAACATACTGAACTTCTGTGTAAAATTCAATTGAACCTAGGCTTCTATGGACCCTGTTGTGGTCTGAATGCTTATGTTCCTTCCAAATTCCTATGTTGAAATCAATTCCACAGGGTAATGTTATTAAGAGGTAGGGCTTTCAGCAAGTGGTTAGATTACAGGGGTAGAGCCCTCATGGATGGCATTAGTGTTCTTATAAAAGAGATCCCAGAGAGACACCTCACCTCTTCCACCATTCTGAGAAAATTCCCCATCCATGAACTAGGAAACAGAACCTCACCAGACACCAAATCTGCTGGCACCTCGATCTTTGTCTTTTGAGTTTCAAGAACTGTGAGAAATACATTTAAGTTATTTTATTTATTTATTTTATTTTTTTAGAAGTTTTTGCTATAGGGCACATGCGCTCGCCAGACAGAGAGAGACAGAGAGACAGAAAGCGAGAAATCACCCCCCAGGGGGGATGGCTACACCGCAATCCCTTCTCCCTCATTCTCCTCTCGGGATCTTGGGCACGCACGCACACGTACCCGGCGTGAGTTTTAAGTCACTGGGTCTGGGAATTGAACCGTGGTCGACTACGTGGGAGTCCAGTGACATAGCCATTACGCTAACTGCTGGTCCCATATTTATGTTATATATAAACTACCCAGTTTCTGGTATTTTGTTATAGAAGCCCAAACAGACTGACAGGCTCCCCCTCACTCTCTCTGCCCTATTCACAATCATTGGATGAAGTGCTCCTCCTGGCAAGATCCCTTCAGTCTCTACTGTTTTCTTGACACTTTAATTCAACTTTATTTCATACTATTTTAGTTCACTTTTGTGTTGGTAACAGAAATACCTAAGCAGGAGAGATTTTTATAGAGTTAGAAGTTCTTATACAAAGTCAGTATTCTGGTAGCTGGAAAGTTCAAAGTAAGTCACAGACCTACACAGTATGGCTGATAGAAGTACAGAGGATGAAGGGTATGTGCAGAGAGAAAGAGGGCTCGCTCCTGACTGATCTCTCTTTTATAATAACTAGCTTGCAGGAAACTAACTCCTTCTATGAGAATTATTAGGTTGTCAGGAGAGTCATGATGTATATATTTTTAAATTTTTATTAAAAAAATTTTTTTTCTCTTTAAATTTATTTATTTTTTACATTAATTCACTATACATCATTACAACATACAAATGGATTTTCCATCAAAAATGCACTGTATATTGGCTCAATCAAGCACATCAACATACATGTTATCAGCAAATAATTTTCCAATTCTTATGTCTTGTATACTTTGTTTTTTGTTCTGCCATCCTTGATTCCCTACCCCTCACCCTCTACCATGTCCCACCCTCCTCCCACATTGTCTCTGGTATCCATGGTTGCTTTCTATGCCTTCCCACCCCCATTTAATTAATTTGCTAATTAACTTAATTAGTCTAAATATTTCCAATAGCTAGCACTTTTCTATGCAAAAATATGTCATGATATTCCAGATGACCCAATAGACGTTCTTGGGTCTAATGAAACATCGTTAACCTATTCATGAGATTATTGCCTCCACAGTGCAATCACCAAGAACAAATCACTGCCCACCAGGCCTCCCTTTGGGATACTAACAAAGAATAACAATAAGTTTTCACTTAATACCTTTATGATACCATCAATACAAGTGAGTCTTAACACATGAATTTCTAGGGAACATATTCAAACCATAGCACATACCACCATTTTGAATTGCAATCACCTGTACATTGGGACTACTCATTTCCCTGAAGTTGTAGGACTATTCTCCCCTTAGCTCTTTGATGCCAGACTATGTCAGCAATCTACTTCACAATGGGCAGTTCAGGTGCCTCTTGCTTGTTCACCATGCAGTGATTTAACTTGTACCTTCTTCTTTACCACAATCATTTTTCCCTCTCTCCTTTCCTGTCACTGTGAGTGACACACCAGCTGTCAGTGTTATGAATAGGAAGGTTTGGGCAGAGTGACTGTCAGAAATATTTTTACTGTGTGAAAGGACATTTGTGAAATGTTATGGCATCATTGCCTCCTGGCCTCAGAGAATGTGGCACTGAGTATTGGATTCTTGCCACTGTACCCAGCATACCAAAGTGAGTTCCTGGCCTCATCATACTTTACAAAGTGCCAAAATCATATCCTCACCTTACACATCCTAATGCATTTATTTGCACGTTCTTCCTTATGCTCAAATTGAGATTTGACTTTTTCTCTTAGATATATTTTAATTGAAGTCTTCAGAATACTTCCGTAAAATCTATGACCAGAATGAGAACATTCCCCCTGTGTTGCATGAGATTTGTGTTAAAGTTCACAATGTGAATTTGATAGCTCTAAACATGAGATATGTACTTGTTGCATTTACTGAAATCCCTCAGTCCCCTTATCACTTTCCTGATATTTCAAAGTTATGGAATTGTCCAATATGTTTGCTCAGAATGACCTGATGTGACTTGAGTGTTATTCTGGGCATGATTCTGTTGCCAATTACATTGGTCTACATGTTTCAATGTGATTTGAATTACCGGTATAAATGACTTGATTGCATATAATTCCTTTGTATTTTCTATTGTAATAACATTATATTCCCTTTTTGACATTGCATTGTATCAGATTACAATATGACATCTTGACATAAAGCAGTTTGAATTGTATTTGATCCTCTCTCAGTGTTTTAATTTTAAACATACCAGATTTTGAATTGAGGGCATGTTTCAGTGGCAAATTCATTAACCTCTAGCGTGTCTTGGGTCACGTTTAAAATTATTTCAAGATTTCTCTCCCTCTAAGGCAGAATAATCACATGACAATCTGAAAAATGTTTCTACTTTTGTGATGGACTTACTTATTTTGGGAGTAACTTAAGGTTTACCATAACTAGTGAATAACTAGATTCTAGAAAATTCATTGACATAGTTTCAGATATGAGTTCCTAGTTAGTTTTTCTCAGAGGTGAAGTAAGGCTTGTGTATGTTATGAGGTTTGATGACTACTACCTTTGAAAAATATTTCCTTCACTTGGTCATTTGCAATTAAGAGGTTGATTCCCATAGTTTTAGGTTTCTGTGAGTAATCTATTGAAATGCAAACACCTCTGGGTAATACATATCAATCTGTTCTCTGTCATTAACATCTTAGCACAAGATTATTTAGTAGATCTCTGAAAGGGACCAGCAAGACCAAGATTTGATATTGGTTAAGGTGAATGACAGATCTGTAAGATATAACATTAGTATAATTGGAAGACAGGTCTGCTACAAATATGGTAAGTTTGGGTTAAGCAAGGGCAGCAAATGGGTACAGGGCATCTGTGTGCAAGTAAAGAAAGAGAAGTAACAAAATAGTTACACCAATTTTACTTCATTTTCCTGAAAGTCAGACTTGCATGTGACTTATGGACTGTCTGGTTGGCAGTCTGCTGTTTATTCACCAGAATTACCTTTATTTTTTAACAAAAATTCATTAATGGGAACCAGCAGTTAGCGTAATGGCTATGTCGCTGGACTCCCACGTAGTCGACCGTGGTTTGTGTCCCGGACCGGGTGACTTAAAACTCACGCTGGGTGCATGTGCGTGCGTGCCCAAGATCCCGGGAGGAGAATGGAGGAGAAGGGATTGCGGCGTGACCATCCCCCCTGGGGGGTGATTTCTCGCTTTCTGTCTCTATGTCTCTCTCTGTCTGTCTGGCGAGCGCACGCGCCCTATAGTGAAAAAAAAAAAAAAACTCTCAAAAACAAAAACAAAAACAAAAATTCATTAATTATAATTTTTTATTTCATTTATTTTTTTTTTTTAAAGTTGACCAGAGAGAGAGAGGCAAAGTGAGAAAGCAAGCTGCCAGGTCTGGTACTTGAACTGCAGTAAGCCACGTAGGAGTCCCGCTGCCTTAACCACCACGCCACTGCTGGCCCCTCTTTTCTCTTTTTAATTGCCAGAGAGCGCATGCACTTGCTAGAGAGAGACAGAGGGGGGAGAAGGAGAAAGCACACCCCACTCGGGTGTGGTCATGCCACAATCCCTTCTCCATTGTTCCATCCTGTTGCAATTTTGGGCATGCATGCACATGAACCCAGTGTATTTTTCAAATCACTGGGATTGGGATTCAAACCATATGGTCAGTCATGTGATATCTAACTCCCTTAACCACCAGGTCATGGAATGAGCCCAGCACCAGAGTAACTTTCAAAACTATCTTAGAAGCTAGGGTATTTTCTATGAGGGTGATTAAAATATAATTCTAAAAAAAATTTAAATATATAATTCTATGACATCTTACTCTTTTTACGATTTTCTTAGGTGTCTTTTTGCCATTTTTGAAAATTTTTTTCTTAGAAAAATTACCATATACTTGGTGCCTTACTTTTAATCAAGATAATCCTATTCAAACGTCTTCACTGAATGCTCTCTTTAATTATTATTATTATTATTTTACCTGATTGAGTCATTGGTAGAAGAGCCTTGTATAGCTTTCAAAGCTTCTTGGGGAAAGCCCTGAAAGCCATTCTCAATACTGTTTTATACACTGTCCTTCTTTTTGGGTTTACTTCTTTATCTTGATTAAATACCACCTTCAAAATTTTCTGTGCAAGGCTACTTGATAGAGAAAATGTTAATTGAAATCTTTCATGTCTGAACTTCCCTTTATTTTACCATTGAAATGTTTGACTGGGTATGAAATTCTAGGCTGGGAATAATTTTTCCTCAAACATTAGAAAGGTTTGGTTCCTTACTTTCCAGATAACCATGCTATTGTTGAGACATTGTTGCTATGGGTGTGATTCCAAGGTGTTCTGAGATTCTGCTATGAAGTTCTGTAGTGTGAATTATTTTTACTCATTATAATAGGCACTTGGTGAACCCTTTCAGTCAGGAAACTCACATCTTTCTGCTCTAGAAAATTCTCTTGCATTATTTCTTAGAAAATTTCATTTTTGTTTCTATTTCTCTATTCTCTCTGTAAACGTTATCATCCAGATACTGCACAGCTTAGATTAATCCCCAAGTCACTTCTTCTCCCTATTTTTCATATTTTTTCTCTTTTTTATGATAGTTCCCAGGAGATTTTCATCACTGTATATTTCAACATTTTCATTTTATTTTAATTAATTAACTAATTTTTAGAGAGATTTTTGCTATAGGGCACATGTACTCATCTGAGAGAAAGAGAGAGACAGAAAGCAAGAAATTACTTGCCAGGAAGATGACCACGCCACAATCCCTTCTCCATTCTCCTTTCAGGATTTTGTGTAAGCATGCACACTCACCCAGCCTGAGTTTTAAGCTGCCAGGTCAACTATTTGGAAGTCCAGCGATGTAACCATTATGCCATCTACTGGTCTCAATACTTTTACTTTTTGTCTTATTGTTATTTTTAGTTTTCCTATAGGATGTGTGTGCTTGCTGGAGAGAGAGAGAGAGAGAGAGAGAGAGAGAGAGAGAGGAGAGAGAGAGAGATAGAGAGAGAGAAATCACCGCCCAGAAAGGAAAGCCACAGTCCCTTCTCCTCCATTCTCATCTTGGGATTTTGTACACTTAAGTGCATATGCCTGATGTGGTTTTGAAGCTTTTGGTTCTGGAATTTAAGTAGTTAAGTGGGTTATGTGGGATACAGCTTCCTTAACTACCACATCACTGGTTGGTCCCAATTTTATCTTATTTTTAATTAATAAAATGTTTTCTTATTCTATGAATGTTCATTTTAAAAAGCTTTATTAACTTTTAATCATGAGAATAAGAGTGCATGAGAGAATGAGAGAGCAAGAGAGAGAGACTCTTGACAGGATCTCATCACAACATGATTCCTTTCACTAGCCACCGCCCCCC
>NW_006204851.1:3655901-3658568 GCF_000334495.1 Tupaia belangeri chinensis
CAGATCATCAGGATCTCGGGCACACATGCACCTAGTGTGTTTTCAAATAGACTCAGGAATCTGTGGTCAGCAATGTGACTTTCAGTTCAGTGTGCTACTACCTGTTCTACTGATGTTGGTTTTTTAAAAATTATTATCATTTTTAATAGCCAACCAATTGTTCGTGAATGCTGTAAAGTCTCTAAAATTTGTCTTTTTAAAGTTTTCTGTTCTCTGCATTGCCTCTTTCTCTGGCAAATTCTCCTTTAAAAAATACTGTGCTTTTTCAAAAATTGTCAGAGAGCACATGCACTCACCAGAGAGAGGGAGAAAGTACCCCCCAAGTGTATAGTCATGCTGCCGCAATCTCATTTTCTCCATTTCTCCATTCTGACAGGATTTGGGTTATGCATGCTTACATGTCTGGCTTGTTTTTCAAGCCACTGGGACATGATTTGAACCATGGTTGACTACATGGACCCTAGCTCCCTTAACTACCGTACTATGGGCCAACCTGAGGTCTAACTTTAATGTTCTATCTTTTTAATCTCTCTTTTCTCAATGTCTTGTCATTTTTGATATCCTATTATATGAGACAGTAAGACACAAAGAAGCTGATTAAGTCTGGTGTGGGGGCAGCGGATGGCGTAGCGGTTACGTTGCTTGGTTCCCACATGGCCGATGGCGGTTTGAGTCTCGGACTTGAAACTCATGCCAGATGCACACGTGTCCTAAGGCAAAAACCTCTAAAAAGACAAAAGCAAAAAAGAAGTTCTGTGTATATGAGTACGCACTGTTACATGATTTATTTCTTTTTTCAGTTGAGAAGGCTGCACAGTTTTTTCACTGGTGTTCTCCAAAATGTCAATATTTTTAGGTCTTCCTGTTGGACAATTTATTTTCTAGAGAGAGAAGTAGTCCAATTTCCTACAAGGTGTTATAAGCCTGTTACCAATATTCTAGGATATATGAGAAGATGAGGTGGAGATTGAGAATGAAACCATTTTTTTTGGGGGGGGGGAGAGGTTTTTGCTATAGGGCGCGTGTGCTCGCCAGACAGAGAGAGACAGACAGAAAGCGAGAAATCACCCCCCAAGGGGGATGGCCACCCCGCAATCCCTTCTCCTCCATTCTCCTCTCGGGATCTTGGGCACACACGCACACGTACCCGGCGTGAGTTTTAAGTCACTGGGTCTGGGAATCGAACCGTGGGCGACTACGTGGGAGTCCAGCGACATAGTTTTAAGCCACTGGGTCCAGGACTGAACCCGCAGTCGACCACGTGGAAGTCCAGCGACATAGCCATTACGCCAACTACTGGTCCAAGAATGAAACCATTTAATATGCAGATTTTTATGTCCTAGTTTTCAGTATGGCAACTCATCCCAGTTATTACCCGCATAAACTTTTCCAGCAAAAAAAAAAAAACCCTCCACTCTTCTACATGCATTAGCAAAGAGAAATCACTCCATGGAGTATGTAAGTAAACAAAATCTGTCTTTATGTATTTGGTCTTATTCCTACCCCTGCCTCCATAGATTATTGGTGCCTTCAAATCCTGACTTTCTGAGGTTCTGCTACGTGATTGCCTTGTCTTTTGTTGGTGCTTCCCCAGTTTCAGGCTTCAGTTTTAGTATTATCTACACTAAGTCAGATACCACCTGTCCATCTACTTTACAGCTTACAAAACTTGTGCTGACATTTCTCTTCTACTGTCATCTCCTCTCATGTTCTCTTTATCCTTCTGAATTTTATGACTTTTTCAAAACTCTTTGCAGTTTAGAAAGTTTCAGGAATGAGTGGAGTTCAATCTGCTATGCTTACCTAGAAGTTCCCTCATTCATTTTATTTATTTACTTACTCCTTTTAGTAATTGAAAAAACAAGTAATTGCTAGAGGATGAGTGCACTTGCCAGAGAGAAAGAGAGAAAGAGGGAGAGAAAGCATTTCCCAATGTGGTATGTAGCCCATACTACAATCCTTTTTTCCATCCTGTCATAATTTTAGACATGCATGCACATGTGCCCAGTGTGTTTTTCAAGCTGCTATGGCTGGAATTTGATCTGTCATAGCATCGTGGTCAGTCACACATAGTCTGGCTCCAGATGTACTGTGTTTAACAACTGCACTATCTGGCTATCCTTCTCATTCATTTTATTATTTTTTTTTAATTTTAATTTAATTTTATTATTTAGAATTAAAGTATGAATTTATTTTGGTGTAAAAACTTTTTGAAATTCATACATAATTCTCCTATTACACATATTTCCATGAGCTTGTTTTTTCTGAAACATTTTTAATTAATTAATTTACATTCATTCCTTAAGCATCATCCTAGCATACAAAATGTGACTTCCCATCCAGAATATACTGCATAGTGGCTTAATTATACATGTTATCATCAATAATTTTCCATTTCTAGTTTCATATATAAATATTTTCCCATTTCTCAGCCTCTGCCATTTCTCATGCTCCTCCCACACTATCTCAGGTATCCACAGTGGTTTTCCATTCCTTTCTCCCCCCACATTTTGTTGATTCACAAAATTTCTTAAATAATCTAACTGCTTTCAATAGCAAGCTCTGCTGATATATACATATATCTATGAACACGTGTCTGACTTAAGGCATGAATCTCTGAATAGAATGAATATACTATAAGGTAGCACCTAGCTGATGCTATAGCAT
>NW_006204851.1:3659172-3693685 GCF_000334495.1 Tupaia belangeri chinensis
ATTTTCTCAGTCTTTGTGGTGGATTTTTCTAGGCCAGCAATCTCCTATGTCTGAGATTTTATTTTCTGTATGACCTAGTCTGCTTTTAATAGTTTCAAGGGAGATTTTGACTTCCTGTGTTATAGCCTTCATCTCTAATAAGTCCGTTTGATTCTTTTTTAAAGTGTGTATTTACTCTTTTAGATCTTGCAAGAATTTCCTCACCTCCTGGAGCTTATTAGCTCCCTTCTCCTTTCTCTTCTGCAGTTCATTTTCTCACTTCTCTTCCATCTCTGTTAGCTTCATCATTATGAATATTCTAAATTCTTTATCAGACATTTCCAGGATTTCCATTAAACTGTCTGTGGATGAAGAGGAGTTATTCTTTTCCCTTGGAGGAGCGATATTTTCTTGCTTTCCCATATTTCTTGTGGCCCTGTGGTGACTTCTAGTCATCTGATGGATGGTACATTTCCTCCTTGAAGTTCCATCTGAGCATTCAGGAACTTGCAGACGGAGGTGATCTGGAATCTCTTTGTCATTCTGTTTTTATCCCTTTGTGCAGCAGATTCAGTAGATATTGAGGAATATGTTAACCCTACTAGTATTTGGATGTTTGGCTATGGCTCCCTTAGATCCATTTAGAAACATAGTGAATGGAAATCAAGGAGTACAGTGTTCAGATAAAAGAAAAGGAAAATGAGAGAGAGAGAGAGAGAGAGAGAGAGAGAGAAAGAAAAAACATAACCAAAAATTTAATTTAAAAAGAAAGGAAAAAATAAAAAACCGTGTGGCGTGCAAGCATGCCACATGAAATCACTAATTCTGAAGAGCCATGGAAGAGTCTTCTTCTGAAGGCCTGCCCCTTGCCTCTCCACTCGAGTTGGGGGATGGAGGCTGAATTATCAGTAGACAATCTTCATTTCTCCTTTTTTCCCTGAAATCACTAGTTCTCAGGAGCCATGGAGGAGTCTTCTCCCCCATTTATTTTAATACCGCATGATATTCCATAGTAACAAGAATTGCATACAAAATATTTAACATCTATTAGGACCTAGTCACCAATGAGTTAAAATGGGCATTGGCCCAGATCGGCAGATGGCATAATGATTATGTTACTGGACTCCCATGTAGTTGACTGCGGTTCGAGTCATGGACCCTGCAGATTAAAACTCACACAGGGCACATGTTTGTGTGTGTCCAGAAATCTCAAGAAAGAGAATAAAGGAGAAGGGATTGCCATGTGCCCTATATAGCAAATCTCTCTCTCTCTCTCAAAAAAAAAAAAAAAAGCATCAGCCATAGTGGTAAAATATGTCCCAGAAATCCTTTGTTATGCAAGTATTAAGCATTTAGTTGCTTGATTGTGGGGAGATTCAAGGTCTCCTAGAGAAAAGACTAAGGACACTAACCAGTGTACTTAGTTGTAGGGAATCAAGAGAGAAATTATTAACAAGCTATTTTGGAATTATTACAATGTTTTACCAGCTAGATTTACCTATATTTGTGCATGTCAAAAATATATTCTGGATGTGTTGTAATCTATTTACTCAATTCTCTATGAATGCAGATGTATATTATTTCTACTTTTCATTAAAGTTTACAACAACTTGTGCATGACAACCTTGAGCAAATATGTTTTTGTACCTTTGGGAATACTCCTGTGTATTGCTTTTTAACAGTAAGTTTCCTTCATTGTTTACTTTGAAAGTTATCAATGGAACGATGAATTAATGATTTTTCTGAGACATCATATAATTAAAGTTAATTCAACCTGTTCATTTTTATTTATGTTTAAAGTTTATTTAATTACTCCATGAGAGATAGAGATATAGAGACAGAGACACAATCACCCTCTACAGGATCCTGAGACCTTGATCCACCTTCAGCTTCAGCCAACTCCAGGTTATGGGCACAGATGTGCCCAGAATACTCAGAGCAGTCCTGAACTGGAACTGGGAAACTTCCCATGTGGATCAGCCTCATAGTGTGTGTGTGTGTGTGTGTGTGTGTGTGTTTTACTTTTGTGCTACCGTCTGGCTCCAGCTTGATCATTTTGTTTTGTTTGTTTTGTTTTGTTTTGGCATTGGGTGCATGCACTCACCAGAGAGACAGAGACAGTGAGAGGGAAAGTGAGAAATCACTCCCAGGGGGTGTGGTCACCCCACAATCCCTTCTCCTCCTGGGGTATTGGGCATGCATGCACACACTCTTGGCTTGATTTCCAGGCCACCAGATCAGAGATTCGAACCTTGGTTAGCCATGTGGGAGTCCAGCATCTTAACCACCACACCACTTGCTGGCCCCCTGCCTTGATCATTTTTAAAAGTTCTGCTCCAGGGTCAATGTCATAGACTTTCCCCTGTTCTTTCTGTTAATAACATCAAGAAGCTCTGGAAATTTTATATAAAATAAACATAAGAAGTCTATGAGCAGTAGAGAGAAGGATAGATCCAAGGAATAATATGATGACATGATGGTGGGTTCCCTGAATTTTTTTTATAGAGGTTTTTGCCTTAGGGTGCATGTGCTTAGAGAGAGAGTGAGAGAGAGAAACAGAGAGACAGTGAGAGGGAAAGTGAGAAATCACCCACCGGGAGGTATAAGCACATTGCAATCCCTTCTTCATTCTCCTCCTGGGAACTTGGGCATGCACACACACACACACACATCTGGTGTGATTTTCAAGCCTCTGGGTCCGGGACTTGAACCGTATTTGTCCATGTGGGAGTCTAGTATCTTAACTAGCATGCCACCTGATGACCCCTCCCTGAGGATATTTTTTTTGTGTGATTTTTCTTTTTTTGCCTTATACATCCTAGATTTGGAATTGAAGAATATATTGCAACACAGAAATACCAAGAGACATAAACAGAAAAAGCCACAATAGATGTCTTCTTTCTCTAACCAAAAGAATAGTAAAGAGGCAACCTAGCAAGATGAAAAACTTATAAACAATATTGTTTCTACTGGAGCCAAACATCACTGACTTAAGTATACCCGTACCTACAACAGCAATGGCCAAATGGGGAACAAAATTTCTATCTTTGCCAGAGTAGTGCCAAAGAAGGGAAAAATAGGGAGCCAGGACTTTGTCTCTAGCAGGTAGTAATGACTCCTCTCCTTGGGCTGTGGTGTCAGTACAGACCACCTGAGGGGGTCTGGATATCAGTTTCCACAAAGCAGTAATGAAGCATAATTTGTCATTCCCACTGGGGTGGTATTAGATGAGATGGAGTGAGGACTTTTACCACTATGTGGGAGAAAGAAAGAACAACAAAGAGGGAAACTAAGGAAGAACCTTCATAGGGATGGTCACACCACAGTCCTTTCTTGTTTTATCTCTCCCTACTTTTGGGATATTGGGCATGCATGCACACATGCTTGGCATGTTTCTCAAGGGTCTGAGACTCAAACTGTACAGTCAGCCATGTGGGATCCAGCTACCTTAGCTATCACACCACTGGCTGACTCAGTAACACAAGGAGTTTCTACCTCTCCTAACTAAGGGGGTTATCAACAAAGACCTAGTGGGAAGACAGTACTCTGATCTCAGCACAGCAGTATTGAGGAATCACACATTCAGCTGTAAATGCAAGATGAGTGAAAAACCTGGCAGGACTTCTACTCCCACCTGGAAGTAACAAGGGGTACTCTCTCCTTTGGAGAGAGTATTGGAGTGGAGTCAGAGCAAGTTAACTAAAACACAAGATTTAAATAGAATCCAAAGTGTCATAACCTATTATACAAAATTTTAGCTTTCAATGAAAAATTATCGTCACACCAACAATCAGGAATATCTCCAATTGAATGAAAAAAGATAATCAATAGATGCCAACACCTAGATAACAGATATGTTAGATTATTTGACAGAGAACTTAAAAAGTCATCATAAAAATGCTCAACAAACTCTTATGAACGCACAGAAAACAAATAAAACATAGAAAGCCTCAGGAAAGAAATAAGTTTTGACCAAGAAATAGAGTATATAAAGAATCAAATAGAAATTTTTGAACTGAAAAATGCAGTATCCAAAAATAAAAAGCTCAGTAAATGGGGTTAAGAGCAGAATGGAGGGGACAGAGGGAAGAATCAGTGAACTTCTTGTAGTAAAACAGAAATTATGCAATCTAAGCAATAGAGAGAAAATAAAAAACAATGAATAGAGCATCAGGGACCTATGATGTTTAATGAGAGATCAGATATTCATGCCATCAGAGTCCTCAGAAAAGTAGAGAGGCCCAATCCAGGTGGTGCAGTCCATAGTGTCCCAATGTGGCCACATTGCTAACTATGGATTCTGGTGCACCCCTATGGGCTGAAAACATATTGAGACACAAAATATTGAAAAGCTGTAGGACTGGGGAGGGACAAGCAGTTAGCCTAATGGCTATGTCACTGAACTCCCATGTAGCTGGCTGCAGTTCGAGTCCTGGACCCAGTGACTTAAAACTCACACCGGGCGTGTGTGCATGCGTGCCCAAGATCCTGAGAGGATAATGGAGAAGGGATTGCGGTGTGGCTGTCCCCCCTGGGGGGTGATTTCTCGCTTTCTGTCTCTCTGTCTCTGTCTATCTGGTGAATGCACACGCCCTATAGCTAAAAACCTCTTTAAAAAAAAGCTGTAGGGTTGGGGAAAAGGAGAATTGTGTGATGAGACCCTATTGAAGGTAAACTTTTGCATTATATTTTTCTTTCACACACATACACACACACACACACACACACACACACACACACCCACTATCCATAAAGGAAAAAGAGGATAATAGGGACACTATGAGAGAGGTGTTCAAAGAAATTATGGTTTAAAGCTTTTTAAATTTTGTGACACATTATAAATAAGTCAAAACAGAATCCAGTAGGTGTTCAGTTAACCCACAGGCAGACAAGAAAAGAGACAGACAAATGAGAAACAGAAGAAAAGAAAGAAAAAATAATTGGGTTTAGCAAATGGCATAGTGGTTATGTCGCTTGTGTCCACATAGACGACTGTGGTTTGAGTCTGAGACCTGGCTGCTTAAAAATTATGCCAGAATACGTGCATGTGTGCCCAAGATCCTGGGAGGAGAATGGAAGAGAAGGGGCTGCAGTGTGCCCATCCCCCCAGGGGGTGACTTCTCGCTTTCCCTCTCACTGTTTCTGTCTCTCTGACAAATGTACATTTCTTAAGGCAAAAACCTTTTAAAAAATAATAAAATCAGAGATGTAAGCCTTAACATATCAGCTATTTTCTTAAATGCAAGTGATCTAAAGAATACAAATAAATACAGGTATTAGAATACTGGATGTAATCAAATTGCATGCTTTTTACAAGGAATTCACTGAAAATTTAACAGATTTAAAAGAAAATGATGAAAAAAGATCACATAAAAATATAAATCAAAATTTTAGAAGTAGAATTATATTAATATCAGGGGACCAGCAAATGACGTAATGGTTATGTCACTGGACTACCATGTAGTAGACCATTGTTCAAGTCCCAGATCTGGCAGCTTAAAACTCATGGTGGGTGTATGGGCATGTGTACCCACAATCTTGAGAGGAAAATGGAGGAGAAGGGATTGCGATGTGATCATCTCTTTGGTGGTGGTGGGGGGTGATTTATCGCTTTCTGTCTGTCTCTCCAGTGAGTACACATGCCCTATAGCAAAACATTTCAAAAAAAAAAAAAAAGAAAAGAATTGTATTAATATCAGTAAAAGGAAAATTCAAAGTGAAGAAAATTACTAGAGACAAAGAGGGGCATTACATCATAATAAATGGGTCAATCTTCTAGGAAGATACAATAATCCTAAATGTATATAAACCAAACAACAGAACCTCAATGTATACAAACCAATAGCTGTGACAGCAGAAAGGACACATAGACTTATTCACGACTACAATTGGGAATTTCAAAACCCCAGTCTCAGCAACTAATAAAACTGCTAAACAGAAAATCAGCAAAGTCATAGATCTAAACAAAACTATCAACCAAAAGCAACCAATTGACACATACAAAACATTCTAGTCCAAAACAGCAGAATACACATTCTCTTCAAGCACAGATGGAACATTTACTAAAACAGTTTATATTCTAGTTCATAAAATAAACCTCACAAGAAATGTAAACGAATTAAAATCATACAGAGTATGTTCTTGGATCATTACAAAATTAAACTAGAAGTCAATGAATGGCAAAAAATATTAAATGCTTGGAAAGTAAATAACATACATGCAAATACAATAGTCCATGAATTAAAGGGATAATAGCAAACAGAACTTTAAAAAAAGTTATGTGACTAAATAAAAAGAGAAAATATTTCAAATTAATAATCTAAATTTCTACCTCTCAAGAGACTAGAAAGAGGAGACAAAACTGAACCTAAAGCAAGCAGAAGGAAGCAAGAGGCAAAGATAAGAACAGGAATTGGGACCAGCAGTTAGCATAATGGCTATGTCGCTGGACTCCCACGTAGTTGACCGCGGTTCACGTCCCGGACCCGGTGGCTTAAAACTCACACCAGGCGCGTGTGTGTGCGTGACCAAGATCCCAAGAAGAGAATGGAGGAGAAAGGTTTGTGGTATGGCCATCCCCCCGGGCGGGTGATTTCTCGCTTTCTGTCTCTCTGTCTGTCTCTGTCTGTCTGGCGAGTGCACACGTGCCCTATAGCAAAATCTCTCCAAAAAAAAAAAGGACAGGAATTAATTATATTGAATATGCAAAGTTCTCTGTTGAAAGTGATATATATGGTAATATACTTGATTTGATAATCTTGTGCCGCATTCATACTTTGAAAAACCATATTGTGTGCTATAAAGATATATAATAACTAAATGTAAATAAGAAATCATGAGAGAAAGAAAATGGAACAATAGAGAAAACCAGTAGAAAACAATTTTTCCTTTGAAAAAAAATTGACAAATTTCTAGCAAATCTGACAAATGAAAATATACATAACACTAATATAAGAGATGAGATAGAGGATACCTCTAATGATGCTGCAATCATTCAAAGGATAAGAGAGCACTATGGATAACTTAGAGCTCATACATTTGATATGTCAGAAAATGGACCCATTCCTTGAAAACCATAAGCTGTAAAGTCTCAAGCAGCTAATCTAAGTTGTTCTAGCATCATCAGAGATATTAAATTCATTACTGTAAAAAAAAACTTTCCAGGGGCCAGTAGATGGCTTGATGTTTAAGGCAGACTGGGTAGTTTGAGTCCCAGATCCAGTGGCTTGAAAAATACATGTGCACCTGTGTGCATGTTCAAAGTCTTGAGAGGAGAAGAGAATATGGCTTGGCTATCATGATGAGGAGGGGGAGCGTTCTCATGTTCCCTCTCTCTCTGTCTCTGTCCAGCAAGTATACTCACTATATAGCAAGAAAAACAAAACAAAAACAGAAACAAAAACAAAACAATCTTTCCTATGATAGGCTATTTGGCTTGGAGGTTAAAACAATAGGTTTGTAATATGGCTGACCGTGAGGTTTGGATCTTGAAAAACTAGGTTGTGTAGTGGTTAAGGAGCTGGACTCACATATGGTCAACCATGGTTGGAGCCCTCGACCCGGTGACTTGAAATTCACACCAGGCCCATGTGCAGGTGTGCTCAAAATCCTGAGAGGAGAATGGATTGCAGGTTGGCCATCTCCCTTGGGGGATGATTTCTCACTTTCTCTCTCTCCATATCTCTCTGTCTCTCTGGTGAGCACATGTGCCCTACTAGCAAAAATCTCTGGGGAAAAAAAAAGGAAAGAAAGAAAAAGAAAGAAAAAACAGGGCCAGCAGGTGGTGGGGAGGTCAAGGCACTGGATCCCACATGGCCAACTCTGTAGTTCAAGTTCCAGTCCTGGCAGCTTGAAAATCATGCCAGGCATGTGTGCATGCGATGCTAAAAATCCCAAGAGGAAACTGAAAGAGAAGGGATTGCAGCATGGACACCCACCTGGGGGGTAATTTCTCACTTTCCATTTCTCTCTCTCTCTTTCTCTATCTCTCTCTGGATTTAACAATTCCAACTGCTGCAAGTAAAGCTCCATTTCATGTATATATATATATATATATACATGTGCATGCTCATAGTACTGTAATTTATTTTTTATTTTACTTTTAAAGTACCATAATATAAAATGGTGACAGACTGGGGCCAGCAGGAGGCATGGTGGTTAACATACTAGATTCCCACATGGGCAATCACAGTCTGGGTACCAGATTAGCAGCTTAAAAGTCATGCCAGTTGCAAGTACATGCTTGCCCAAATTCCAGGAGGAGACAGGATTTATGCATGGCCATTCTCCCTGGGGAGTTATTTCTCACTTTATTTCTCACTGTCTCTCTCTCTCTGATGAGTGTATGTGCCCTATGTCAAAAACCTAAAAAATAAATTTATTAAAGGTACTATATTTCTATGTTTTCCCAATTTTCTTTCTTTCTTTAGTATTTATTTATTTGGACAGATTTTTACTCTAGGGAGTGTGTACTCACCAGAGAGACAGAGAGAGAGACAGAAAGAGAGAAATCACCCCCCCCAAGGGGGATGGCCACGTTGTAATCCTCTCTCCTCTATTCTCCCCTAGGGATCATGGTCATGCATGTTCATGTGCCCAGCCACCAGGTCTGGGGCTAGAACTGCAGTTGATTATGTGGAAGTCCAGCAATGTGGCCATTGTCCTTTGGTGGTCTCTTCTTTCTTTTTTTTTTTTTTTTGCTAGAAGTTGTTTATACTTGCCAGAAAGAAATGAAAAGACAGAGAGATGGAGAGGAGAATGGATCACCCTTGTGGAATGGTCACACAGCAATCCTTTCTCCTCCATGCCATCCTCCTTTTGGAATTTTAGACACACACACACACACACACACACACGACTGGCATGTTTCTTAAGCTGCTGGGTCTGGACTTGAACTGTGCAATTGGGCCTATGGGATTCAGCTGCCTCAACCACCAGGCCATGGATCCAGCCATTTCCCACTTTTTCTTTTTCTTTCTTTTTTTTTTTTTTTTTTTTTTTTTTTAAAAAATTTTTTTTTTGTTTCTTCTTTAAGTGTAAAATAAAAAATCAACCAACCCGAAAATCATCCAAACAAAAACCTGCTTAATTAAATAAAAAATACAGAACCTATTTTGAAAAAGAACTCTTCTTTTTTTTTTCTTTTTTTTTGGAGAGGTTTTTGCTATAAGGTCACGTGCGCTCACCAGACAGACAGACAGAGAGAGAGAGAGACAGAAAGTGAGAAATCACTCCCCAGGGGGGCTGGCCATGCCACAATCCCTTCTCTCCATTCTACTCTTGGGATCTTGGGCACGCACGCACACACACCCACCGTGAGTTTTAAGCCACCAGGTCTGGGACGCGAGTCGCGGTTGACTACATAGGAGTCCAACGACATAGCCATTATGCTAACTGCTGGTCCTGGAAAAGAACTCTTCTAATCTAGGTTAAATGCGATGAAATAATTTAATTAAAACCTCCAATAAATCAATTATTCAGAAAATTATGCTTTTATACAAATGAAAAATGATCAAGCAAAATTTCTTGAAATTGCTCTCAATGTACAAATAATATAACATTAAATTATAATCAAAGCCTGCTGTCTCCAAATGGATGAAATTATAATAGTTGTATATTTTAAATATGTCAATTTCTGCAAAACATCTTACATAAAATTGGGGTCTCCTTTATCAACTGCATGACAATATGTTAACTTTAAAAAGAGTCAGCCAGGGACAGCAGGTACTAGATTTCCACATGGCCTACGTGGCTGGGCACATGTCCATGCATGCCCAAAATCCTGAGAAGAGAATGGAAGAGAAGCGATCATGGTATGGCCATCCCCTTAGGGGGGTGATTTCTCACTTTCCTTCTCTTCATTTCTCTCTGGTCAGTGCGTATCTTATGGCAAAAACAACAACAACAACAAAAACAAACAAACAAACAAACAAGAGGCAGTAAAGAGCAACAAACAAGCATAAGCTTTTAGAGCAAGAAACTTTCGCTTTAGTTCCTGGGCTTCCATCTATTATTTTCTCTCTCCTCTCATTTTCTTTTCTAATAAATGGATAAATTAATAACTTTTTAAAGTGCTCTTCTGTGGATCAAATTAAATAATGCACACAAAAGCACTCTGCATTCTTTTAATTGTTATATTCACTCTTCTTCATTATTTTACTCCAGATGAGTTAAACGGCACCTTTTACTTTACTGAGTGAATGCATGGATGCACATTACTGACTGGAGTCTACAAGCACACAATATTCATGTGGAAAATACTCTGGGAGAAAATACTCAGACAAGAAGCCATTCTAAATCTGAGGTGTGTCCTGGTATGTTCAGGGAAGCTATGCTCTAAACTCCATCTTCTGGAATCCCGAAATTCTCAGACAAGTTGGGGTGACCTCTGTCCTCTCTCTGTCTCTGTCTGTCTATTTTGAGCTCTCTCTCTCTTTAAATTTTTTATTTTATTATTTAAAAAAAATTGAACCACTTTTCTTCACCTTAGGCCTTTTCTTTCTCTCGCTAATTTCAGAAACCGTTTTAAATCTGAGATGTGTCCAGGTGTGTTTGTGCAGTGCATGCGCCACATGGTTTTCATTTTTTACCTTAAAAAATTGTTTTTGTTCTGTTTTTGGTCGTTATTATCTAGGTTTTTTCTTTTTCTCTTTTCCTTTTGCTCAAATTTTTTAACCTTGCTTTCCCACTCTGCTCTTCATTCTCTACACTGAGTGTCTAGATAGGCCTAGGTGCACAGTAGCCAAGCATCTGAAGAGTTTGAGTCATTGAAATACTCAACACTTATTGAACCTCCCGCTTTAAGGAAGAAACTTCTTTTTATAAATCTCAACTCCTGTTCTCTTTCCATGAGGATCAGTCTTGCAGAGCATTGTGTTTTACTGATGCACTACAGGACAGCTTCCAAAACAACTTTTGTTATTAGTATTATCTCTTACAGGCCTATTGAATTGAATTGTGCTAAAATGCTCAGAAAGGACCTCAAATATATCTGTCAATGAATACAATTTTTTATGGGTTTAGTTAAGTGACAGTGAAACCATTGCCAAATATAAAAAATAGAGATATAGGAAATGATTTTTATAAGACTGTCCCAAAATATTGGCCATTTCACCTAATCGTTTTTAGTGCCTAGCTTTCTTTGGTATTGCAGGATTTATGTTTTTTGTTTCATATTCTATTTTTTGTTTCATTTTTCTTTTGGAGCTAAAAAGGCCTGGTTTTTATCTTGATGTAGTGATAGATGAGGCTTTTTACTCTCCAAGTGCCCCAGAGCACACTCTGGATAGCAGAGGATCTGAGCGCATGAAGAGAATGGCTCCATAGAAAGTGCTAAACAGTGAGAGGATTACTTTCTGTTGCTCTGAGATACATTCACTTAAATTCATCATATCACCTAGTGAACCATTGCCCTCTTGTGAAAGATACTATTATGGGTGCTTATTTGTAGTCATTTTCCCTATTTCTTCTCAGGGGAACAAAATAAAATGTTCACCAGATAGTAATTGAAGCATATTTTGTCCACCCCTCTCTCCTTCCTTTTCCTTTATGTTTTTACTTGGTCTCCTTTTGTATTTCCTCTCTTCCTCATGTACCTTCTCTTGCTCAGATCACTCTCATCCTTTCATGTCATTAAACACACAGAATCATGGAGTTGCTTATGAAGGATTTGAAGTCTTCCTCATTTCCTATCAAGAATACAGAGGTAAAAGAAAATATAGAATCATTCAGGTCTTAGACCTTTTTCAGAGTTATCTCCATTACTTGAATTTTTTAGTGGACTGAGAGGAAGAAGTAATAAGTATCTGGGGACCAAACTCAAGTTACTGTCTACTTTTACTTTTAAGGATTATTTCAGGTGGCTGAACCAGAAGTCAATTTATAAAACTGTTTCACAGAGCAAAATTTTCCTAACTGAATGAGCTTCAGTTTTCTTGCTTGTAAAATAGGAATGATAACATTAATACATAATTTTCTTGGGGGGGAGAGGTTTTTGCTATAGGGCGCGTGTGCTCGCCAGACAGAGAGAGACAGAGATACAGAAAGCGAGAAATCACCCCCCAGGGGAGATGGTCATACTGCAATCCTTTCTCCTCCATTCTCCTCTCGGGATCTTGGGCATGCACGCACACGCGCCCGGCGCGAGTTTAAGCCACTGGGTCCGGGACACAAACCATGGTCGACTACGTGGGAGTCCAGTGACATAGCCATTACACTAACTGCTTTGTCCACATTAATACATAATTAATATTAATTAGTGGAAGCAATTCAGCATACATGTTTTCTTCTTCGTTTTTTTTTAATTGCCAGAGGGCATGTGTGCTTGTTGGAGAGAGACAGAAACAAAGAGGAAAAGGGAAAAGAGGAAAAGAGCCCCCAGTGGGGTGTGGTGTACAACAATCTCTTCTTTTCCACTTTACTGGGACCTTGTGGGAAAACCTTAAGTACTTCAAAATGCAAGACAAGAAATGTAGGCTTGAACCAGCCCTGTATGTAACCTAGTGTTTAAGGGAGCCTGTGTTAAGAGAACCAGATCCCACATGGCTGACTACAGTTTGAATTCGACCTCAGTACTGTGAAAAACATGCCAGGCACATATGTGTGCATGTTCAAGGTCCCACTAGAATGGAGAAGAGACTGTGGTATTACCACACCCCACTGGGGGGCTGGTTATTCTTTTTCTGTTTCCCTCTTTGTCTCTCATTCTCTCTCTGACAAGCGCACATGCCCTCTGGCAATTAAAAAAAAGAAAAACATGTGGGCTCAGCTGTTACACAATAAGGAATTATCAAACTTAAAGAATTTTTTTTATCATGTTAGTTTTAAGAAAATTGAAGCGATGACCCTTGGTGTGTAGCAGGGATTAGAATCAGCAGAGACTAAAGGAGGGCAAGTTATTTGACATATCCAAATTATGTAGTAATGATAATAATTGGTAACATGTATTGAGTGTTTACTATATCCTGGGCACTGTGCTAATTCTTTTTATCTACCTTACCTAATTTAATTTCTTCAACTACTCTATGGAATAAGCAACACTGTTTATATACAAGAGGACTTCAAAAAGTTCATGGGAAAATGAAATTAAAGTATGCTTATTTTGGTGCCCCAAATCTTTAAAATCTATGCAGTTTTTTCATGATACAAATTTTTTTGTGAACATTTTGAAGCCACCCCTTATACATTTAACAGATGAGGAAACTGAAATAGAGTAATTAAGAAATTTACCTAAGCTGTTACTTAGTAAGAAGTCACCAATGAATAGATCAGTGAGAAGGAGAGCCAGGGTTTGATCCTAGATTGTCTAGCTCCAAAACCCTCCTGTTTAATTACTGTGGTGCACTGTCTTTAATGTGTCAATTAGTAAATCCCCCAAGGTGCCATCTATCTTAACCTATTAGCATTAGTTCAAAGAATACTTGACAATTTGGGAATTTTCTATGTAGAACGATTGATTATTCAGTTGTCTTACATGCATGAGTAATAAGTGTGTTAAATTTGTAAGTTTTTGCCTCAAAGAACTGAAGCTTTATCCCTCAAGCACTTAAAAAATATTATTTATGGTGGAAATTGTACTGAAATAAAAGCTTCATGCCTTTGTAAAGATTTTCTTGAATATGATTGATTCAGAGTTTTTATAAATGTCAATTACTTTACTGTGTCATGATAATAGTAAGCCATTGGAAACTTAAGATTTTGAATACTGTATGAGCCTGTAGTGACTATTGTTATAGTCTGTTATTTTGCTAGTAAGAGAGATAACTGAGTCTAGATAATTTAAGAGAATAGAGGTTTACCTTAGCTAGTGGTTTTGAGGGTTGAGAAATCAAAGAGGATGGTGCTGACATCTGGTGTGGGTCTTTTAGGTGCATCACAGCATGGTGGAGGGCAAGAGGACATGTAGGGCAGAGAATGTCTCTGTCTCATTCTCTCTCCTTCTAAACCCACCAGGACTCAATGATGGGGTCCCCACTCTGATGCCTATTCACTTCCTAAAGTCCCAATTTTTTTCCTTTCTTTTTTTTTCTCTCTCTCTTTTTTTCTTTTTCTTTCTTTCCCTTTCTTTTTCTTTTTTAAGAGATTTTTGCTATAGGGTGTGTGTGCTCAGCAGAGAGACAGAGAGAGACAGAGAGACAAAAAGCGAGAAATCACCCCCCAGGGATGATGACCACGTCACAACCCTTTCTCCTCTATTCTCCTCCAGGGATCTTGGGCACACACGCACACACACACAGCATGAGTTTCAAGCCACAGCGTCTGGGATTCAAACCACGACTGGCCATATGAGAGTCCAGCAAAGTAACCATTATGCTGTTCCCAGTCCTTATCTTTCAAAATGATAATTGGATGAACTCTCCCCTTAATACCTTCACAGTATGACCAAATTCCAGCACATGAACTTTGGAGAGGACACACTCAAACCATAGCAAGTAGCTTCAGATTAATTGCTTTTTTCTTTTTTTCTCTCTTTTTCTTCTGACTTGCCAACTCAGTAATTTTCTTAGTTGCTAGTGAGGACTTAATTTCCCCTATGGCTGAAAACCACCAGACCACTAACTAGTAGATGCTTCTCGTCTCTTTCCTTGTGCTCTACCATCTCAAAGCACTGATGGTTTTTCACTTGCTACTCTTCTCAGTTTTGTTGTTAATGGGACTGGATGCTTCTTCTTCCTAGAAGAGAGAGGTGAGGCCATTTGTGTGAAATTTTTTTCTTTTCTGTGTGGAGGAATCATAAACACAAAATCTATGAACATGCACCTTTAACTCAACTTCTTTTATGATTTATTTTGAATTCTTAGTTGTCTTGAGTAGCTGAGGTCACCTAGACTTCAGAATGCAAAGTATAGCTCTATTTTATTTCGAGAATATAAAACTAAATTCAGGCATTCATCTTTGAAGGATCTAAGTTTTGTTATCTTTAAATTAATTCTTTTAGGATTATTATAATAACCATGTGTAATGGTTACACCTCATGTATTCCAAATATTTGTATGTTAAATAATCTTGGTTTTTTACTATTTTCCATTTTTAAAATATATAAACTGCATCGTGATACAATGTTGTGAGACAATATTATTTTTTAGTGGATGTTACAGTCACTGCAGAACTTGAAAAGAAAGCATCTCAAAGCTCTTGTCAGTTCTCATGTAACTGAATGGGCTTCAGTTAATGTTCACTTTAAGTATTTAGAAAAGATCTGAATCATGCTCAGGATACTACTGCATGACATTTGTAAGGATCATTAACTTTTGAAGAGAGTTATGTAGCATTCAGGGTCTATTTGTGAAATAGCAGGGTTTAATTTAAAAACAAAACAGCAAAATGAAATAGTAACTCTGATTCTTTGAAATGAAAGTTTTCCCCCATAAAATAAAACAGCATGCCTTTACAGATGCAAGTACTTAAGAAAACCATTTCCCTTTAAAACTAGCTTTCAAATACTACTAGAATTCATAATCTTTAAAAATTATATATAAGATGTCTCTCTGAAGACATTATTTTTTAGTTTAGTTTAAACTGAGTAATATTATTAAGCTCCACCTAAAGTAAAGATTGGAAAGAGACTTCTCATGTCTTAATCTTATTAGAAAACATAAAGCTATTTTACCATTAATGAATTATTTTTTTCTAACACAACCAGGTAAAATGGCCCCATCACTGCTCTACTTAACAAGTTGTTTTCACTTGTACAAGACAACTCAAATGGGAAAGAAAGTATATTTTATTCTATTTACATGGTTTATAAATCAGGCCAGAAGTCCAGAAGGAAATCTTTTCCAAAAGAAGAGTTTTATTTGATAGAAAGAAATCTTTTAAAGTAAGGTGAACCTTCTGATTTATACATTCAATTGGAAAGGTGCCATTACAAGCAGCCTCTGGAACAATTTTACCTGAAGAATTACCAAGAAGGTAATAACTTTTTCAAGAATGATTTTTGCAGGAAATTGGATCACTTTAGAAAAAATGGGAATTATTATGAATGGTGTGCACAATGATCCTGCAGAATTAAAACCTAAAACTATCCACTGTGGCTGGGTCAGCAGGGCAGTGGTGCTGGCTGAGTGTTACATTACTTTAAGATCATCGTTATGGGTCATTAGGGGTTAACCACAAAATACAAAGCAGAAGCATCATTGGGCAGGCTGTGTCAATCACCTTAAATCTCTGTGGCGGCTTTACATAAGTAAGATGATTTTGTCCTTAATCTCAAAGCCCCAGGTGGTATCTGTGTATGTAGAGGTGCATTAGGGCTTGAGGTTGTAAAGGCATAGAAAAGAAAAGATTTTCCTGAGGCCTGAAGAAGTCTGGGGCTATAGGTATCCTAACAACTAATTGCAATATAGAAGGAAAAAATATATTTATATGGAAAAAAATATGGAATATATATATATATATATTACGTTTTGCCATAGGGTGTGTATCAGTCAGGAGAGAGAGAGCGAGAGGGAGAAAGTGAAAAATCTTCCCTGGTGGGGAGGGGCGGGTGGCCACATTTTTCCTCCATTCTCCTCTCAGGATTTTGGACATGTATACACATGCACCCAGCACTGTTTTCAGATTGCCAGGTTCAGGACACAAACTGCATGGTTAGCCAGGTGAAACCCAACCCCCTTAACCATCATGCCAGTGGCTATTCCCTCACTTGACAATATTGATCTATCAATTTGGAGTGGCTGTCCAGAGCTTTGTGTTGAGAAGGATACCCAGGCCCATTGGGAAAGGTAACAATGTATGCCATAAATCTGAGAATAGGACCTGTGTGCAAATTTGCCAAGTGGTCACCATTCCTGAGCTGAGAATCGCTGCTGTTTCTTAGGTTCAGTCCTAACAGCTCAGTCCTGTCTTGTCTGGCTAGCTCCTCATTGACGTTCAACCAGATTTCCTTACCTTCAGTAAGCTATGACCAGGATGAATTTTTCCCATGAAAAATGAGAAATCTCTGAACATAATTTGACCATCACAGGGCTTTTAAGACTTAGTTATCTACTTTTCTGTTTGTCGATGGGGTCACCCCTTGAAGGTTGGACAGGAATGGTTGTTGTATTGTCTTGTCTTTCTGAAGTTGCATGTATTATGAGTCTGGCTTCTGACACCATGGTGTCACACTTTTCCATGAGCCAGGTAGATAGTCAGACTCTGCCTTTAACTGCCAATGACTTTTAACTCTCTGGATAAGTCTGATGGCCTTATTCATCTACATGCTTGTGTGTGTTCTGGAATGATTCTTTTCCTAGAAATAAATATGCCTGCTTAGATCAGAATCAAGATCTCTTTGATGTTTAAAAACTCACATTTGTCCTTTCCTATGCTTTGATTCTGGAGAACCAGTAGCTCAGAACTTTGCCAGGTATCTTGTCATTTGGAATCTGTCCACTTCAGGTTCTTTCCTGCTTGCTCATACTTTGCCTATTTTCTTTTTATAACCATTCGTATATGTGCTTTTCTGGTTTTTATTTTCCTGTCTACTTAGTTTTTGGTCCACTGTTCTCCACAATATCCCTGACAACTATGAATCCTTCACTTATGACTTATTATCTCCTGCAATCTTTAATCCAGTAGTTATTTTAGACTATGCATTTCACATCTTAAGAAGACCTTTAGCTCTAGTTCCCCATCCTTTTTCTGTAATGCACAATGCCCCAATGTTGTAAAAAATAAATAAAATAAAAATAAAAACCAGTCAGGTGAGTTATGAGGTAAGCATGCTGGCAGGTGAATGCAAGATATAGATTGTAGGGTCAATGCAACGGCATGTACAGAAGAAAACCAGGATCTTCAGATACCACTCAGGCATTTAGACCAAATGAGCAAGGCTCCAGAAATGCTCTTTCAGTGGGCTGAGAATATTAGAGTTAGAATCACATGTCTTAAATGTGTATTCAACCAGAAAAACAAGGCTGGAAGAGTGAGAATAGGCTTAATGGTTTGTACCCAGAGTGAGTCAGTAATTCTTTAAAAGGTAGTGTTCCTGTACTATTATAAAACCACTTTAAATCTATGTTTGTGTGTCCAAGATATAATTTAAGAGCAAAGGGACTTTAGGGATCATATAGTCCAATCTTGTAATTTTACAGATGAAGAAACTAAAGCCTGGAGAGGTTAAGTGGCTTGTCCAAGGTCACATAGTTGGCTGGTGGTACAGCTAGGACTAGAAAGAACTCAGGTCATCTTACATGCATTCCTCTCTCAGCACTACTCTGTCTCTCCACTGTTGTATTGTTTTCAAATTACGAGTGACTCAGCTCACTTCAAAGAGCAAAGAACTAATTTCCTTCTGATTGAAATGAGGCAGTCACAGGGTTTCACACAAGAAAATTGAAAAATGATATATGTGGCTTATTTCTTTGTTCCTTTCTGTTTCTCATCTGGATCAAGAGGCAAAGGAAGCTAGAACAGTAGGAAGCAAGACAAGGCAATCCAGGGGCTACCATGGACCAGAGGGAGAGCAACCAAACATCTGTGCATGGTTAGATCGCAAACAGAAAGTTATGTCTTTCTCTCTCAGTGGACAAATGGACCAAGGCTGCAGCTGCAGGATCTCTACTTCTAAATTTCTCAGAGCCTAGAAGATGCAGATGCTGACATTAAAGGGACTGGACCACTTCTTATTAAGTGCAGTAAACTTAGTAGAGAGGGGAGAAGGACAAGTTGGAATAAACCCAAGTCTAGTTGAAAATGTGACTCAGCTTTTAACAAATTGAAATGAAGAGTCCTGGTTGAATGGAGCTTTCCTGATTTATGGTGAAATTGCTCATCTCCCATCCTTCACTTAAGATAACATGTAGATAAATTTTCATTTTTATGTCATTGAATTCATGCTGGGAAAACCATATTGTACACTGTACAGATGTACAGTGATTAAATGCAAATTAAAGGAAAGAAAGAAAAATCATATGCAATCTGTCTACTACTAAATGAAACCTGCCTACCTAATTTATTCATTGTGTTGTTGCTATTGTTGCTGTTTGCTAATTCATTTATTCTTTCAGAATTTATAAGGGCATACTACATTCTAGACTCTATTCTAGATGTTTGAGATACAATGTAAAAATCAGTCCCAGTTCTTGCATTGGAGAGGTTGCAGTCTAGGGAAGAGAGAGATAAGCAAATGATACAGCTAGGTAGAGGATGTGATTCAAGCATATTTAAAGCACTAAGGAATAGCAAAGGCAACACAGTTACCTGTCTGAGGTAGAGTAGAGAGGCTTTCTGGAAAAGTTAGGCATTAGTTCATCTTAACAGAGAAGCAGGATCTGGACAGTAGATAAACAAAGAAATCAGCAAGGACAGAATACACAAAAGCAAGGAGGTAAAGATAGCCTAGTGCATTCTGAGGACTCACAGGGTTTTCAGTCTAGTTGGCTAGTAGCATTTGAGAGGTTGGGTAATGAAAAGAAAATCTGGAGAAGTAAGCAGAGGCAAGGGCTTTGAACTGAAAGTGGATGAAAGTTAGGGAACTTTGCCAAATATCAGACCTTTGAACTAAATATTCATAAACTGCACACTTATTGTACAGGGCAGTGTGCTGTAGTGGAAAGAACATGGCCTTTGGAGTAAGACAGATCCATATTCAATAATTTTTTAGCTGTGGACTTTGGGCAAGTCACCGGAATACTTTAATTATGCTTTGTCTTTAAAAATGAAGAAAGTTATTTCTGCTTTGTGTTTGTGGGGAAGATTTAATAATTCATGTGAACTCACCAGGCATAGAAATACTAGACAATAAACCTGTGAAGTGGGCTTTAAAAATTTTGTGAAAACAATGGAATTAAAATATGACTTTATTTTAGTGCAAAAAAAGTTGAAATCCATTTATAATTTTTTTTGGGGGGGAAGAGATTTTCACTATAGGGCGCGTGTGCTTGCCAGACAGACAGAGAGACACATAGAGACAGAAAGCGAGAAATCACCCCCCAGGGAGGATGGTCACGCCGCAATCTCTTCTCCTCCATTCTCCTCTCGGGATCTTGGGCACGCACGCACACGCGCCCGGCGTGAGTTTTAAGCCACCGGGTCTGGGTCTGGATGTGAACCACAATCGACTACGTGGGAGTCCAGTGACATAGCCATTATGCTAACTGCTGGTTCCCAGAAATCCATTTATAATTTTTTCATGATAGGCATTCTCCACGAACTTTTTGAAGGCCACTCAAATGTCCATCTTATACTCGTCTTCCTCTTTTCTTTTCTTTTACCTTCCTCCCTTTGCATCCTGACTAATCCCTTCTTTCTTCTCTCCCTTTCAAGATTCACTGTTTATAGGATCTTGTTTTGTGTGACTTGAAGGCCTTGTTTATTACATGACTGACATTTAGAAAGCAACGTTGTGCAAGTTTTTAATTCATGTAGTAACAATACCAGACTACTGCAATGTCCACTATTTAGTGTATCTGCTTGCTGTTGCTGGGTAACATATTTAGATGCTCCTGTCATAGACATGAAGCATTTTTGCAATGTGCAATCAGTATTTTACTTGCCAAAAATTGTTACAGCTATGATAGGATTGAATTCATCTTTGTAGTCTCCCTCTCCCCAAACCTGTCAAACTGTCAGCAACCTGACTTTTGGAAAAATAAGATATTGTTTTGCTTTATATCCAGTGTTACTAAGGCATTTTTTTTGTTTGTGCTATGAAGATATCTGAACATTTTTATTTGTTTAAAAGAAAAGGTCATTTCCAATATATTATGATTGAGTGAAAAAAAATCTCAAGAAGCTAAAGTGATTAATAAGCTTGTAAAGAATTAGCTTTTATAATTTATTAAATTGTCAGATTTTCAGTGGCTTCTTGATAGTTTAAGTATGGGATTCACATAGATGACTTTGGAGTACTTTTATTTATGATCACCTAATTTACTTGGTTTCTAGTTCCAAGAACTCTTGACACAGAAAGGAACTACAACAGATATCTAGTTTGTCTAATGCTTGAGTCCCCTTTACAGCTTTGCTACAAATTAATTGTGGAACCTTGGTTTAACCAGACTAACAGATGGGATGGACACTAGTGCCTACGGCAGCCCATTCCATCTTTGGATTTCTTTTACTATTTAGAAGGTGCTTCCTAATATCAAAATAGGATATTTTTAGTATTTGGAACCGACTAACATTCGACAGAATTGTCTTTAGTCTCAGCTCAATATTTTTATTTTGATCCTTGGTTGCTGCAAAACATAAATTTATGATTCTCTATCATTCTTGTCAGTCTTCCACATATATTTGTTCAAATGATTCTTAAAGGGTAGCACCTAGAATGCTGTGTAGACTCACATTATGTTGCAATTGAGATTTTTAGCTTAGCTCTTGTTGACAACTACTTGGACTGCAAATATGTAGGTAAATATCTAACAAAATTAGGGGCAGATGGTGGTATGGTGGTTGGGGAACTTGGATTCTACATGACTGACTTTATGGTTCAAGTTCTGGTCCCAGAGGCTTGGGAGACACATCAGAGGTGTGTGTGTGTGTGTGTGTGTGTGTATGTGTGTGTGTATGTGTGTGTTCAGAATCCTGGAAGAAGAATAGAAGAGAAGGGATTGTGGCATGTATGGCCATCCCCTCCAGGAGATGATTTCTCATTTTCCATCTCCTCTCTCTCTCTGGTGTTTTGCTCTACAGCAAAACAAACACAGAAACAAAATTCATGAAATGAAAAGCAATGCAAAGGTCCTGGGGCAGGATCAATCTTGGACTACTCAATAAATAAGATCAATGTGACCAGCACATTGTGAACAATGGAGACAATAATAAGTAACAGTATTTAAGAGGAAGGCATGTAAATTCATAGCAACAATGACAAAAAGAGTAGATTTTATTGGAAGAGCAAATTAGGATTGTAAAATACAGCAGTTTTATGGTCCAATTTATATTATTCGAAGGGTCTATTGAGTATGAAGCATTGAAAAGGGGAAATTTTAAAGATGAAAGCAAACAAAGACATTTTGTATATTTTTCAATTTTTCCTTATTTATTATAAAGTGCATGTGTGCACATGAGAAAGACAAAAATAGAGGAAGAGAGAGAGAAAAAAGAGAGAGAGAGAAGCACCTGGTACAGGATGTCGTCTCCCAGTCATCCCCTTCCTCCAGCCTTTGAGCCCATTGGATCTTGGGCACTTGTATGTGTGCCTGGTGTGTCTCAGGCCAATTGAGTTGGGGAATTGAATCACAGTCACCATGTGGGATCCAGCTTTTCTTGAGTAGGTCATTACCACTGCATTACAGAGTCAGATATTTTGCCTGTATTTAATTGTAGAATTTATCTTTTCCCTCTCTTTTAAAATAAATAGAATAAAACAAGGAGTGTTATTTACAGCAGTCTTCCAGGATTTCATCCATTCTTGATTTCTCAAAGAGTATTAATATAGTGGCTGGCAGGTGCATGATTGTTGAGGGTGTTGGAGTCCCACATGGCCGACTGTGATTTGAGTTCCAGACCTGGCAGTTTGCTTTCTTACTTCCCCTCTCTCTCTCTCTCGCTCTCTGTTTCTGGTCTAATTAAAATAAATAAATAAAGTCAAATAAAATAATTCTTTTAAAAAAGGGTCAGCAGGTAGCATGGTATTTAAGGGCACTGGACTTGCACATGACTGACTACAGTTTGAGTTCCAGACCTGCCTGCTTGCTTTCTCACTTTCCTATTCTCTCTCTCTCTTTCCGTTCCTCCCTGGTCAAATTAAAACAAATAAATTAATAATTAAAATCAAATAAAATAATCCTTTTAAAAAAGGTTGTTTATACAGGTTCATCAACTGCATATATTCTTTGGCTTAATTCCTACATCCCAGAAGATCAAAAGTCATTTAAAACACGAGAACACTAGTTTTTTTGAAGAATGGGGAGATTGGTTATATTTTTTTCTTTAAAACAATCTCTTCAACCATCTTGGGCTTCACTTACTTCTTAGTAATGGTGCTTTTCTACTCCTTTCAGCCTGAAAATACTTCTCTTTGACAGAGAACAGAGAAACAAGATAAGATTTAAATGACTCTACTTTCCTCATGTCATCTATCACCCTGGACAGCTACTCTGGTTTATTTAGGTATTCACTGCTATTTTTTTTTTTCCTCTGCTACATCAGTATAATTTACAGTTGTATAGTTAGAATTGTCTTTCTGAGGTTTTCCTTGAACTGTATCTCAAATTTCAGTTTCTCCTGCCACCTGGGCAAAGTATTTAACCTCTCTGTGTCTGTTTATTCAACTACAAACTGGGGACAATAATAGAATCAATTTCATAGAAGTGTTGTAAAAAGTTAATGAGTTAAACATATAAAATACTTTAAATGATGCCTGCCACATACAGCATTCAATACATTTTAGCTGCTATCATCAATACTATTTCTACTACACTTATCATACTTTGGGCATCAGCTTCACATTCCATACTTTTTTCAAACCATATCATTATGACAGCTTTGTGATGTCTATTCTTGGATTCAAAGTTAGATATTCTAAACTGCTTATTTATTCTGCTCTCTATTTTTTTTTGTTAGAGGGTGCATGCATTCACCAAACAGAGAGAGAGAGAGAGAGAGAGAGAGAGGAGAAAACAAACTCTCCCCGCTCCCATGGGCAATGGTCACACCACAATCCCTTCTAGTCCATCTAGTTCATCTCTCTCAAACTGCCAGGTCCAGGACTTGAATGACACAGTTGGCCATGTAAGATCCAGTTGGCTTAACCAACATACCACCAGCTGGCCTCAGGTATTCACATTTTTTAAGCATCACTTCCTATGACAATATTGAGAGAAAAGTTGTGTGGACTTATATGGGTTCTGCTCTTCCATTTTCTAGCTCTACAACATCGGAATAGGGATTTTCTCTCTAATTTCATCTCCCTCTTTAGAAAACAGCAAGAATATCTTTCATTGTTGGGAAGTTTGGCCAGCTTCACAGCCTAGTAGTTATAGGAGCTGGGTCCCACATGGGATCCCACAGTTTAAATTCCAGCCCTGGTGACTTGGAAATTATGCCAGGTGCTTGTATGTGTGTGCCCAGGATACCAATACGATAGAGAAGTAGAGGAACAAGGATTGCAGCATGATCATGCCTGTTGGCAGAGGGGTCCTTTCTCTCCCTTTCTCTTTCTGGTGAATGTATATACCCTCTGACAATTAAAAAATATTAATACATTAAATCTAGTGGCACCTTCATTTTAGAGTTGCATCTATCTGCATATGGATTTAAAAATTAAAACAAACTTTATGGCCATTTTTTGCTGCTAGTTGTATGCCTTTTTATTCTTATAAAAATCTTCAAATGAGGGACCAGCAGTTAGCGTAATGGCTATGTTGCTGGACTCCCATGGAGTTGTCTGCGGTTCGCGTCCTGGACCTGGTGGCTTAAAACTCACGTTGGGCGCATGTGTCTGCATGCCCAAGATCCCTAGAGGAGAATGGAGGAGAAGGGATTGCGGCGTGACCATCCCCCCTGGGGGGTGATTTCTCGCTTTCTATCTCTCTGTCTCTCTCTGTCTGTCTGGTGAGCACACGTGCCCTATGGCAAAAACCTCTCAAAAAAAAAAAATCTTCAAATGAGACCATTCTCTATAAGGGTTACTTTCTCACTTTTCCTTTCTCTCTCTCTGTATCTCTCCATCAAGTGTGTATCCCTTCTGTCATATATATATATATATGACAGAAGGTTAAAATGGTTAGTCCAAATACTGCTAAAAGTAAATAAGAATAACCAAAAAAAAATCCTGAAAATGTACATAACATATAATTCAATAATGAAAATAATTCTGAATATTTAAAGCCACAATTCATGTAATTGGGAACCTGATAGGAAGAGGGGAAATAAAGAATACATTTTACTGTTCTCTCCTATAGTTATAATCTTTTGTGATGGAAATGAACTTATATGAAAGACACTGTCAGAAATTGACATTTCAGGAAAACTTGCCTTAGGTACAAGGATTCCAAAATAGAAGAGAGTGCCAGTTCTGAGGAGGAAAATGAGAGGATCAATACTAAAGAAAGAATGAAGCCACCTTTTAGCCTTTGGATATGATAAGATTGAAGTAACTTTACAAGGATTTCTGAGATAGCTTTTGCTGTGGCAACTAACACTATAGAATTTATATAGTTGATGAAAGAAGAGAGTAAGCTTTTATGTTGTGATCTATTAAATTGATCTAGATTTTGTAGATATATGTATCAAAGGATCAGGACAGTGAGGTTCCCAGCTTCTTGATGGGTTTTATTTATGGTTTGAAGTTTATTTTGGTACTGAAAAGAGCTTAAATTCAAAGAATTTTTTTTCTTTTTTTTTAATCTCAAAATCTTAAGGAAGATAAATTGCCTTAGTTTCATGAAACCCTGTTCTTGTGGGATTTGGTAATTTGTTGTCAAGTGTTGGAAGAAAGGTAATTTAAATGTATGGAAGTTAGTAATTAATCACCTTACAAATGTTTGTCTTTAGTGTGCCTAGAACTGTGCTTGTAATCAAGCTAAACTTAAGGAGACAAGATTGAGGGAATTACAGATCTATGTCTCCTGTTACATATTCATGCATGTGCATTTTCAAAGTTTCTAAATGTAATGGAACCTAAAGCAGGTGAGTAAAAGCAAATTGAAAGTAAGTGGGCTGGTTCCATAGTGCAGCAGTTTAACACTGTGCATGAAAAGCCATATTCTACTTGGCTGACTATAGATGAATCTTGGCCATCGTGGCTTGAAAAGGATCCTAGACAGATGCTAGGTTTGTGTGTGTGCATGCTGCAAATCTTGACAACATGGAGAAATGGAGGATAAAGGACTGTAGTGTGCTATGCTCCATTGGGGGTGCTTTCTCACTCTCTGGTGAGTTCACATGGCCTCTTGAAATTAAAAAAATATGTGTACACATATATATTTTGAAAAGTTTTTAAAGAAAATGAAGGCCAACTCTGTGGCTTGGTGGTTAAGGTGGCCAAATCCCACGGGACTGACCATGTAGTTCAAGTCCAGGACCTGGCGGCTTAAGAAACACACTGGATGCATGTGCATGTGTGTCCAAAATCCCAAAAGGAGGGAGAGATGGAGGAGAAAGGATTGTGACATGACAATTCCCCATGTGTGTGAGGGGGAGATGCTTTCTCTTCTCTCTCTTTCACTGTCTCTCAGGCAAGCACATGTACTCTCTGAAAAATATTTTTAATAAACCTTTTTCAACTATTCAGAACAAAGAAGATAAATGAAGATAATCTTAAGCAAAAATCTAAAGTATGTGTGTGTGTTTAATTTGCCAGAAGGGACAGAGAAGCAGAGAGAGAGAAAGAGAAAATACTTTCTAGTAGGATGTGGTCATATTACAATCCCTTCTCTTTTATTTCTCTGTCCTGTTGGGATTTTAGGCACACACACACACACACACACACACACACACACACACACACAATGTCTTTTTCAAGCTGCTGGGGCCAGGAACTAAACCATGGCTAGCTATGTCGAATTGGGTTCTCTTAACCGTGAGGCCATAAACTTATTTGAAGACTTCCTGTATTTGAAAAACTTTCACATTAAAGACTGGCCCTGTAGTTCATCAGTTAAATGCTGCACAGAGGATGCTAGATCCCACATGGCCAACCAGGGTTCAAGTCCTCACCCCATAAGCTTGAAAAATGTGCCAGCATGCAAGTCATCCCAGGAGGAAGAATTGGAGGAAAAAAGATTGTGGCATGATCAGGCCCTGTTGGGGTCCTCTCTCTCTTGTGCACATATGCCCTCTGGCATTAAAAAAATAATAATAAAAAGGCTCAGTCATAGTCGCAACAAATTCTGGTCACAGCCAACTTCCCATCCTCTAAGTTCTTGATGACATGGACATCATTCATTTGGTAATAGTAAACTGTCTTCAGTGTCTGCTTATATTGCTTTGTTTCTCTCACAGTGCCTACATGGCAGGCAACTCAAATATGTTTTTATGGATGGAATGGCTCATTTTGTGGTTGTAGGAGACTATAGGTAAACTACCCTGATGTCTCCAAACAACATCCCATAAAATAAAAGCTTTTTTGTATCTATCATATTTTATTTTAAACTATATATAGCTCATAGTACAAAATCTAAGCAGTATGGAAAATACAAAGAAAGCATGAATCATCTAAATACAGATATTTATGGAGATCAAGTTCTCTGCCTTTGTAAAATGGGGATAATAGTAGTGCTTTTATCCATACAGTTGATGTGGGGATGATACGTGCTTAAGAGTTGGCCCCATATCTGAATCTCACATGGCCAACTACAGTTCAAATCCCAGCCCTAGTGGCTTAATGAACATGCTGGGTGCCTGTGCATGTGTGCCCAAAGCACAACAGGATAGAGTAATGCAGGAAAAGGGATTGGGATGTGACCATACCCCATTGGAGAGTGCTTTCTTTCTCTCTGTCTCTCTCCCTGACAAGTGCATGTACCCTCTGGCAATTCAAAAAAGTGCTTAATAAATATTAGTTGTAATCTTTATCATAGCTGTCATTATCATCACTGTCAACAACTAATGGAAAATGGAAAGAAATAAAATTTAGAATCAGATATTTTGAGAGTAGAGAAAGTGAAGTGGTGTCTATTTCTTTGAGATTTAAAGGACAAGAGGAAGATTAACTATAGAAATAAAAACGATATGTTAAAAGTAGATCAAGAGAACACTTTAGGGGTATTGCACTTTAAGGAAATAGATCATATGATGAGAGCAAGAATTTAAGGGTGGTAGAGGGAAATGGAGTTTGGATGAAAGGAGAAGTTCTAATCACTAAGGTGCCATTTAGCAATAAATTCTATAAATCTGTGCTTTGCTGCTATAGGGAATGAAACAAAAAAAAGTCCATTTCTTCTTTTTCCAACATCTAGAACACTGAATATAAAATAAGAGAGTCTTAAGTGAAAATCTAAACTTCTAAAAAAAAGAAAATCTAAACTTCTAAAAAAAAAGAAAAGTGTGTGGCCAGCCATGTAGGTAAACAAGTGGATGCCTAAGCCATGATTTAATTTAAACCACTACCATCATGACTTGTGCTGCTATATATATATGTGTGTGTGTGTGTGTGTGTGTGTGTGTGTATAAATTTAGAACAATTAACAATTAAATTTGAATGAGAAATCAAAAATAAATTTATATATATATGTGTGTGTGTGTGTGTGTGTGTGTGTGTGTGTGTGTGAGATTGTTTTAGATAAACAGAAGCTCACTGATGATGGGGGTTCCGAGAGAAACAGAAATTCAGTGAGCACTTCAAGAGTAAAAAAATGTTGCCTTAGTAATGAGGGCAGAACAATTAACAATTAAATTTGAATGAGAAATCAAAAATAAATTTATATATATATGTGTGTGTGTGTGTGTGTGTGTGTGTGTGTGTGTGTGAGATTGTTTTAGATAAACAGAAGCTCACTGATGATGGGGGTTCCGAGAGAAACAGAAATTCAGTGAGCACTTCAAGAGTAAAAAAATGTTGCCTTAGTAATGAGGGCATAGGAAGATAGGAAACCCAAGTTACCAATGCAATGTACATAACTTGACTCTGTGTATGTATAAAACCAGAACTGCATTTTTAATTTTTTTTCACTTTTTGTTTTTAAGATTTTTTTCCATAGGGTGCATGTACTCGCCAGAGAGTGATAGTAAGGGGGAAAATGAAAATCACCCCCCAGGGGGGATGGCCATGCAACAATCCCTACTCCTCATTTTCTCAGGATTTGGGCATACACACACATGTGCCCAATGTGATGTTTTCAGGTACAGGACTTGAACTACTGTTGGCCATGTGGGAATACAACACCTTAACTACCACACCACCTGCTGACCCCAGTAATGCCCGTTTTATTCTCTTGTACTACTCTATACAATGAGACTTTCTATTAAAGATTTTTAAAAACGAGTAAAGAGTGGCCAGTACAGTGAGACTGAGAGGCTGTTACCAGGTCTCCAAGAAGAGCTTTTTATTTGGCAAAAAATAATTACACCTCCAAGAAGTTTATGTGGCAAAAAATAATTACACATTGATACTGTTTTCAAGGGCTAACAAGTGAGAAGAAAAGTACATTATTTCTGTTTTCCCTCCTGAAGAAGAACAAACAAACAAAAACAAAACAAAACAAAAATGAGTGACTGGCAAAAATGAATATTCAGAAGTTAATAAATTGGATATTGAGGGGCATGATGTTGGTGTGGTGGTAAAATGTGATGTTCTGCAAGGCTGATCCATGTGCAAAATTTCCAACTTTGCATCTGGAGACCTCCCTGAGTATACCAGCTATATATGTGCCCATGATCTGGGCTTGGTGGAAACTGCAGCTGAATTACTGTGTCAGGACGCTGTTGGGAGTGTTATGTCTTTGTCTCTATGTCTCATTCATGGAAGAAATGAATAAACTCTAAAAATATTTTAAATATTTTATTGATTTCTTTATTTTGGGGTTCAAATTGAGCAATATTTAATAATAAAGATATAAAGATAAAATATTTTCCTTTTTTTAATTGCCAAAGGGCATGTGCATAAACCAAGTAGACAGCAAGAAGGCGAGAGAGAGAACAAGCTCTTTCTGGTAGGGCTTGGTCAGCCATGGTCATTTTTTCTTTCATTTCTTCATTCTGTTTGGATTCTGGGCATGTGTGCATCAACTTCTGGTGTGTCTTTCAAGCTACTATGGCTGAGATTTCAACCATAGTCAACCATGTATGATCCAGCTTCTTTTTCACAGAACTCAACCATTGCACTACAGGGCCAGCCCAAGACAAAATATTGCCTGTGAATAATCATAAATTAAGAACTTCAGAAAAGTCCTGCTTGAATACTAACTTCTCAATTAACAGCAACCACTTTCTGTGAACTAGAAAGTTGTCATTGGTGATTAGGGAGAAGGCAAGGAAAGATCTAAGTACAATACATACTCTCTCTCTCTGCAATTGTGTGTGAAGCATTTAGATAAAAGAAAAAGGGCCATATGTTAATTAAGGACCATAATTCATAAAGTGATAATAAGTCATTATGTATTAACTAAAGTCATAGGTTAAGCAGAGAATCCATATGACCAAGAGCTTTAGCTATAGTCCTCTACTATCTTCTAGAGTTTACTGTTTTTTTTTTTTTTTTGAGAAGTTGTTGTTATAGGGCGTGTCTGTTTGCCAGAAAGACAGAGAGAGACAGAGAGAAGGAAAGCGAGAAATCACCCCCTACGTGGATGGCCACACCACAATCCCTTCTCCTCCATTCTCCTCTTGGGAACTTGGTCATGCTCGCACATGCGTCTGGTGTGGGTTTAAGCTACCAGGTCCGGGACTCAAACCGTGGTTGACTACATAGGAGTCCAGCAACATAGCCATTCCACCATCTGCTGGTCCCTAGAGCTTACTGTTTTTAACCTCTGCAGTTTTGACTAAAGCCAGAAAATAATTAATATCATTAATTACTAAATTGTCCAGGGGCAAAACCTTGAGATTTAAATTGTCCTACTACATTTTTAAGTTTTTATTTTTAAGTTTTACTTATTATTATTATGAATTTACATTCATCCACTGTGTGTTATTACAGTGTACCAAATGAATGTTCCCATCCTGAATACACTGTATATGTATTCAATCAATGATATTACCATACATATTAATATCAACAGATAATTTTCCATTTTGTGTTGATTAGTTTGCTTCTTTCTTTTTACCCTTGATTCCCTTTCTCTCCTCCTAGTAATTACTTTTAAAAGTACTTTTTTTTTTGCTATAAAGTGCATGGGCTCCCCAGAGAGAGACAGAGATAGGGAGAGAAGAAAAGTGAGAAATCACCCCCTAGGAAGAACGGTGACACTGCAATCAATCCCTTCTCCTCCATTCTCCTCTCAGGATTCTAGGCATACACGTACATGCAACCAGCATGTTTTCAGGCCACTGGGTCTATGATTTGAATTGTGTGCAATTGACCATGTGGGATCCAGCTACCTTAACCTCTATGCCTCCTGCTGGCCCCAGACAACTGATTTTTGACAAAGGGGAACCTGATCTCTATTCGTTATGTGCCAATTTTTTTTAGTTAGAACTGAAGAGGAGAGAGAGAGTGATGAGTACCCTCCAAGCCAGTCTAATATGAAAGACAGAATCAAACTAATAACTAAGATAGAATTAACTACACTTGTACTAGATACTGCAGAAGGCAAGTTGAGAATGCTGTAAAGGCATATGTCTTATCAAAAGACTTCCCTCGGGTAGTAACATTTAAACTAGGACCTAAAAGATACAAGTTCTGTTAGGCCATGAGAAGGTTAGATGGATATGGGAGGGAGGCACAGTAGTCTCAGGAGAGGAACAAGCATATGTGAATGCTCTGGGCATAAAAAAGCATGATACAGCTCAGGAACTAAAGGGAGAACAATGGATTTGGACCAGAGAGTGTAGGAAAGCACCATGTCGTCCATTATTAAAATGATGACATTTTATTATTACTATTTCTGAGAAATACATATTCTTCAGTTACACTAACACAACGAAATAAACATGAATGAAATTGGAGAAGTATTATGCTTGTAGCAGGGGTTCCTATGGCAGGAGGCCTTGATGTATTAATGCATTAATAACACCAAATTCAGATAACAGAATGCCCTTACCTCCAACCAAGTTGACTAAATAAGTTATAAGCCTAAGATATCTGTAAAATACCCAAATAGTGCATATTGATTTCTCCAACACAAAGCTAGAATTAATAAAGCTCTTTCATAGCTCTCTGTTTATCTGATTCCATCTTTAAACATGGAAATCAATGTGCAATAAAAAAGTTTCTTTTTTTTCTTCCTTTCTTTCTTTTTCCTCTTTCTTTCTCTTTTTTTTCTTTCTTTCTCTTTCTCACTCTTTCATTCTTTCCTTTTTTCTTTCTCCTTTTTTCCTTCCTTTTTTCCATGACAGAAAGAGAGAGAGAGAGAGAGAGAGGAGAGAGATCATTTAAGCCTTACAAACCACGTGAAGAAGTTGGGAAGCCACCAAAATGCTTTTAGCAGAAAAGCAATACCATAATCAGATTTGGGCTTTAGCCGGTATGATTGACTGTAATGTGGAGAATAGACTGTAGTGGCAAGATCCATGGCCAGAAGACCATTTAAGAATTTTTTTCCATGACCTAGGAAAAAAGATAGTGGCTTACATAAGGGGTGCATCAATGGAAATGGAGAACAGTAGATTAATTTGAACTTTATTTAGGAGATAGGACTGGCAAAACTTGGCAATTGATAGATAGGATATAGCTGGTGAGTGGGGGTGATCACAAGAAATAAGAACAGCTTAGGAATGTAAGATGATAAATAATGATGAGTTGTAGGTGTCCAAAGGAGTGAAAGTCGACATTTCTGGAAGGCATTTGGTTATGTGGATCTGGAACCCAGGAAAAAGGAGATAGTGTGGGTACTGAGATTTGGGAATCACCAGCATATAAACAGTGATCTAGGGACCAGCCAGTAGCATAATATTTACATTTTTTGGACACCCACATAGTCAACCTTGGTTTGAGTCCTGGAGCCAACAGCTTAAAACTCATGCTGGGTGCCTGTGTGTGCATGCCTAAAATACTGAGAGGAGAATGGAGGAAAAGGGATAGTGGTGTGGCCATCCCCTCTGGGGGGTGATTTTTTGCTTTCTGTCTCTGTCTGTCTGACAAGCACACATGCCCTATAGCAAAATTCTATCTTGAAAAAAGAAAGAAAAGAAAGAAAAATAATAATCTATGTCATGAGGGCATCCAGAAATCATGAGTACTGTAAGAAGAGACAAGAAGAGGGCTTGGGACAGGATGAAAAAACCCTAGGATGTAACTCTGCCATTCAAATAAGAGTTTCTCAAAGTCCTCAAAGTCAAAAAGAAATGGCCAGCGTGGAAAGTAAGAGGAAAACCAGGGTAACATTGTGTCATGAAAGCTAAAAGTAGAGAGTGTTCAAGAAAAAGGAAGTGTTTGTCTCAGGGTTGCTGAGAGCTTAATCATATAACACTGAAGAGTGGCCATTGGACTTAGTAACAAGGAGATTGACATTGATCTTGTGAGGAGCAGTTTGAGTGGAATGTTGGGAGAGATGTCTCAGGTGTCCACTAGCAGGGGAGAAATGAGGTGATAGCAGTAATCAGACAAAACGACATAACCATGCAATTCAAAAAAAAAAGGAATACAAAATCAATAAACACAAAGAACTTTTTTATCAGTAATAAAAGAAAAAAATATTTAAAAAAGTAATCAAGTCATCAAAGATAAGGCTAGCAGGTGGCATGGTGGTTAAGATGCTGGACTCCCACATGGCCAACCGCAGTTTAAGTCCTGGACTTGGTGACTTGAAACTCATGTCTGGCATGTGTGCATACATGCCCAAAATCCTGAGAGGAAAATGAAGGAAAGGGGATTGCTGAGTGGTCAACCCCTCTGGGGGTGATTTCTTGTTTTATATCTCTCTGTCTCTTGAGTGAGCACACACACCCTATAGCACAAATAACTTTTTCTCAAAAAAAGTTCCTAGATTTGAAGAATTAAAATAATCCAAATGGCAATTATACCCAAATTAATCTACATATTAATGCAATCCCTGTAAAACTACAAGAGACATTCTTCACAGATCTAGAAAAAACATTCATAGAACTTTTCAGAAATCATAAAAGTCTCCATATTGCCAGAGCAATCCAGTGCAAGAAGAGTGGAGTAGAAGACATCTCACTCCCTGATCCCCAAATATATAACAAAGCTGTGATAATTGAAACAGCATAGTACTGGGACAAAAACAGACATATGGACCAATGGAACAGAATAGAAACCCAGAAAGAAATCCCAAAATATACATCCAAATGATTTTTAACAAAGGGTACCAGTCAATCCAGTGGGAAAAAGAAAACCTACTTAGCAAATGGTGCTGGAAAAACTAGGTATTCACCTGCGGAAAGATGAATCTGAACCTCTACCACTCAACATTAAAAAAAATCAACTCAAAGTGGATCAAAGATCTAAATGTAAGACCTCAAACTGTAAAACTACTGGTGGAAAACACTGGGAAATCTCGGAGATACTGGAGTAGGCAAGGACTTCTTAAATAAGAACCCCAAAACTCAGGCTATAATCCCAAAAATAGGCAAGTGGGATTACATCAGATTAAGTTTCTGCATAGCAAAAGACACAGTAATTAGTGTGAATCAACAACCCTCAGAATGGAAGAATATTTTTGTAAACTATGCCTCAGATAAGTGATTGAAAACCAGAATGCCCAGGGAACACAAGTGACTTACCTGAAAAAAAAAAGATAATCCTATTAAGAGATAGGAAAATGAACTGAACAACAACTCTTTAAAAAAGACATATGGGGAATCAGCAGTTAGCGTAATGGCTATGTCGCTGGACTCCCACGTAGTCAACCGCGGTTCGCATCCTGGACCCGGTGGTTTAAAACTCACGCCGGGTGCGTGTGCATGCGTGCCCAAGATCCCGAGAGGAGAATGGAGGAGAAGGGATTGTGGTGTGACCATCTCCCTTGGGGCATGATTTCTCGCTTTCTGTCTCTATGTCTCTCTCTGTCTGTCTGGCGAGCGTACACGCCCTATAGCGAAACGCTCT
>NW_006204851.1:3693771-3697485 GCF_000334495.1 Tupaia belangeri chinensis
GAAAAATCACCGAACCCCAGTCAGAATGGTGAAGTTTAAAAAAAAAAAATGGTAAGTGTGGTGAGGATCTGGTGAAAAGGGAAATCTCTTACATGGTTGGTGGGAATATAAACTAGTTCAACCACTGTGGAGAACAATATGGAGGTTCCTCAAAGATCTACACATAGAACTACCATATGATCCAGCAACTCCACTCGTGGATATCTATCTACTCAAATGATAGGAAAATGCTCAGTCAGGTAAGTGCTTGCACATCCATGTTTATTGTAGCATTATTCACTATTGCCGAGTTGTGAAACCAACCCAACTGTTCATGAATAAATGAACAGATTGAAAAAGTATGGCACATATACACCATGGAATACTACTCAGTCATAAAAAACAACAAGACCCTGGCATTTGATAGAAGGCGGACAGACATGGAAGATTTATTGCTGAGTGAAGCAAGCCAGACTATGAAAGAGATACATTGTATGTCTCCACTTAATGTATACTGACTGCACTCTATGGCAGACGCTTAAAGATTAGAGGATATAGAAGCATGGAAAATGGTTACAGATACTGGAGACTGTGTGACAAGAGGATGGGAGATGGGAGAGAATGAAAGAAAAGGAATCAAGGAGAAAAAGAGTGGCAAGACATTTAAAGGACACAGAAATGGAGGATTGTCTATTGATTATAATGTGTATAATATCTTCAACTGGACTTGAGTGAAGTGTATTCATGTTGGGTAATTAATTTTACAAGCTGTAGTGATGTACAATGATTGTATAAAATAAATTTTTCAAAAATGATAGATAAAAAAGTTTCCTTAATAGTTAAAATTCTTCATGTTGTAACACTGGAAAAAAGTTGGCAAAGACCAAGACAATATATTATCATTCACACACTATTGGAAGTGTTACTTAATAAAACTTTTGAAGGCAATTTAACAATATCAAAAGTTTTTAAAATGTGAAAATCCCTTAAAATAAAAATTCTGCTACCTCATTGGCAGGAAGGGGAGATGTATTTTCTCCTTATGGTTTTTTGTTTGTGTGTTCTTTATCATCATCCCATGGTAGCTGTAAGATGGTGAGAATACCATGAAGATTTCCAAAGGGGGAAATTTTTTTCATGTCATGCCTTTCTTTTCTTTTCTTTCTTTCTTTCTTCTTCTTCTTCTTTTTTTTTTTTTTTTGGAGAGTTTTTTGCTATAGGGGATATGTGCTCACCAGAAAGACAGAGAGAGATAGAAAGCAAGAAATCACCCCCCCACCCACACACACACAGGGTGGATAGCCTTGCTGCAATCCCTTCTCCTCCATTCTCCTCTTCAGATCTTGGGCAGGCGCACACACGTGCCCGGCGTGAGTTTAAGCCACTGGGTCTAGAACTTGAACCGTAGTCTATTACATGACAGTCCAGTGACAGAGCCATTATGCCAATTGCTGGTCTTTTTTTTTTTTTAGCATTGGAGCAAAGGTTCACTTTGGAAGTGCTGGGATGTCAAATCAGGTTATCCAGATTCCCATCTAATGTAAGACAGTGCTACTTAGTGCTACTTAGAAAAGACTCTGAAGGGAATTTGGGGACTGATAGGTTGACAGAACTTTGAAAGTCTGATTTTCTTTCCTCATGAAAGACAAAGAAACAAATAGAACAAATTAAAAAAATAATTTTTTTTTTGGAGAGATTTTCACTGTAGGGTGCGTGCGCTCGCCAGACAGACAGAGACAGAGAGACAGAACGTGAGAAATCACCCCCCAGGGGGGATGGTCACGCCACAATCCCTTCTCCTCCATTCTCCTCTTGGGATCTTGGGCACGCACGCACACACGCCCGGCGTGAGTTTAAGCCATCGGGTCCAGGACTCGAACCACAGTGGACTACGTGGGAATCCAGCGACATAGCCATTACGCTAACTGCTGGTTCCCAAAAACTAATTTTTGAAAAGTAGAGGAGTTCACCTTGTCATGATGGGGAATTAAAAGAAAAGTCTAGGGGTCAACTGGTGGCTGGATCTCACATGGCTGACTGCATGGTTTGAGACTTGGACCTGGTGGTTTGAAAAACATGCCCAGCCCATGTGTATGCATGCCCCAAATCCTGTGAGAATTAAAGAGACTGCATTGCAGAGAGGGCAAGTCCCCTGGGGAGGTGATTTGTTACTTTTCTTCTCTGGCTCCCCTCTGTCTCCCTCTAGCAAGTACATGTGCCCGGCAGTAACATTAAAAAAAGAAAAGAAAGAAAGAAAGTAAATCTACTGAGCCAGCACTGTAGCCTAGTGGTTAAGGGACCTGGTCCCACACAGCTATCATTCAATTTCCAGCCTCAGTAAGTAGAATAAATATACTATAAAGTAGCACCTAGCTGAGGCTACATAGCTTATTGCATTCATTAAATAGGTATTTTTAAATGCATTTTTAATCTCAGGAAAAACAGTCTTAGTTTTAATAGATCAAAATCAAAAAATGTTATATGAAATTATTTAAGAATTAAAGCCAGGAAAAAGATTAGAATTCAGTTTAAACAGTAAGTAGATGAACTTATCAACAGTTCAAGAGAGGACAAAAATTCTTAAATCTAGAAGACAAAGCAATGTTTTAATCAAAAGTGATAAAATTCTATTTCACCAGTTCAGGCTCTTGTAATTAATTTCTCTTCTACTGAGTTTGCAGTGTTCCTGTGGTCTGATCTTTCCATTTAAATTCTGGAAGCTAACATTCAATGCTATTATTGATCTTTCTGGACTTGTCCCTACCATTAAGTTGGCCATTTTCTTGGTTGCTTTTTGTACTCTTATTTCTGTGTGTCTGACTTTAGTTTTTCTGGCATAGCACTCCCTTTAGCACTTCTTGGAGAGCTGGTCTGGTGTTGGTAAATTCTTTCAGGTTTTGTTTATCTAAGAATTTTTTTTTTTTGTCCTACATGAAGGATAATCTTTCTGGGTAATAAACTTGTACTTTAATTCCTTTTTTCTATCAACTTTTGGGAATTCTCTCTTATAAAAAAACATCAGAAGATGATATTGGTAAAGACAAAATCCAGGTAAAATAAAAAATAAGGTCCATCAGGGCCAGGACTTAAGCTGTTTCATTGCTTTACTGTTAACACCTGGAAGATTGCTTAGTGCATAATAGCTGTTCAGTAAATAAAACTTGAAAATAAAATGAAAATTGAAGGGGAAATTTGAGCCTCATACTGCCTAAAATGTAACCTGGGCCCTTAATTACTTCCTGCGCCTGGTATGATCTGGGGGCCTAGGGTTATATTTGCTAAAACCAGTTAACTTCTAAAACAATAGGACTAAGGTAGGGGTTCATGGCAAAACCCAAATTTTATTTTTATTATCATTTTTTTGGTTGCTTTAATTAACTTAGCAACAAAAACAAAACCTTGACAACAATGGTTTCTTTTTTTCTTCTTCTTTTGTATAGCAATGGCACAATAGAAATCAGACTGATTCTGCAAATAGATGCTGATTTTAAACTGATGTTAAATCATTCCATGTGGAAAGAAGAGAAGGGAGAACATTATCCAGTCACAAACTTGTATTAGCACTTATTGGTGATTGTTGCAATGTGTACAACAGCTTCTCCTTTTTCTAAGATGTAACCATTTGATTAGTTGGATCCATTTTGAGAAGAGACAATCACAATTACAATTACATAAATAGGAGAAGTTAAAATGTTCTCAAAAAGCTGCATTAAAAATAAAGCTGCATTAAGAATC
>NW_006204851.1:3697648-3700369 GCF_000334495.1 Tupaia belangeri chinensis
AGCGAGGATGGCCATGCCACAATCCCTTCTCCTCCATTCTCCTCTCGGGATCTTGGGCATGCACGCACACGCGCCTGGCGTGAGTTTTAAGCTACCGGGTCTGGGACTTGAACCGTGGTCAACTACGTGGGAGTCCAGCGACATAGCCATTACGCTAACTGCTGGTTCCCATGATGTCAGTTTTTTGACCCTAATTATCAGCATACTATAATTTAGACTATTGACTCCTTGAAATGCTCTAGTCTTAAGTTTCCTGATACAAGATTCTTATAGTTTCTCATGATTATCTTTTGCCTCCTTTCTTTCTTTTGTTTACAAGTTCATCTTATACTACTCACCCAGTTTTAGGATGTCTCTTCTCAATCTGTACCATTTCCCTAGGAGAGCTCATTCATGTCCAGAACTTGAATTGCCACTTTATTTAGATGACTGTCAAGATATTATCTCTAGCATAGGCTATTGGGCTAGCTAGCTCCAGCTTTAAGATCTAACTGCCTACATGCTGTATCTTACCTGAAGGAACTTCAAATTCATCATTTTCCAAAATCAAATGATAATTTGTCTCTCCAAATAATGGCTTCTACCAACAGTGCCACCATCAATTCTGATATATAAACCTAAGTCATCTCTGATACCTCTGTCTTATCCCTTCCCTAAATATTTCTAAATTTTACTTCTCTCATCTATGCCACCATTAGCCTACTGAACTACTATCTTTCACCTAAACTACTTCAAAATCTTGTAAGTCATCTTCCTGCATCTTCTCCATTTTCACTTCATTTCAATCCTGTTCCCACACTGCAGCCATTGCAAAACGAAGAAATGAATGTGTCATTCTCCTTGCCACTGATCTTGAGGGAAGTTAAAAAATGTGAACATGACCTATGCAGTTTTGAATGATCTGTCCCATACTTACCTGCTCTAGTCTCATCTCACCTGGGGCTTGCTTTAGCTCTTTTTACTCCAATTGCACTTGTTTTTCTTTTATCCTTGTTCTGTTAAGATTCCTTCTTACCACCGGACTTTTGAACATGCTCCCTTCTTGGCTAGACATGCAAACATTACCCCATTTTCTGGTTAACTCACACTCATCATTCACATCTTAGCTTATTTTTCTTTAGGAAAGGTACTTTTTGGGGTCAGCAGGTGGCATGGTGGTTAAGGTGCTCGACTCCCACATGGCTGACTATGGATTGTGTCATGGACATGGTGGCTTGAAAATCATACCAGGCATGTGTACAGGCATGCCCCAAATCCTGAATGGAGGAGAACAGACTGTGGTGTGGCCATTCCCCACAGTGGGGGTTATTTCTCATTTTCTCTTTCTCTGTCTATCTAACGAGTGTACACTATGGCAACCCCCAGCCCCCAAGAAAATAGAAAAGGAAGAATGACTTTTTTGATTTGGCCAATTCTCCTTGTCTTACATTCTCATATTCGATGGTGCTTCTCTTTATTATGTTTATCATACTTTTAAATAACACCTTTTTACTATACTTACATATTATCTTTTTCTTCTGCTTGAGTCTAAGAAGCACGAGGACAGAGATTGTGAGCAGATGCAGCCAGCTGCCCAGCTTCCACAGTTTAAAATGACTGTCCAATCAGGAATTCAATCTCTTAGACCCTTTCACTTTAAGTCCAAGAGGACTTACATATCTTAGACCACTGTATCACAAGTGCAACCATATGATGGTGTTATAGACAATGAAATAGGAGTGGAAGTGATATGTGCTACCTGCCGAATTCAGCTATGCTTACTCCTCTGTGATGTCTCCTCCATGTGCAAGTGACCTCCTCCATTCTCTTTTCCTATTCTTGCTGGATGGAATGAAAATGACACTAAGAGTCACCTGGGAAACTGTATTTTTGAAAGGCTTATTTCATCAAACTGTGGTGGAACAGGTGGTAAGGTGCTGGTATGCAATACTGGAGACACATGTGGAGCCCCTGGGTTCAGATCCCAGGTAGACCTGAACATGTTGTGTGTGCCTATGGGCAAACTTGTGATCTTGGCCCTTGAGAAGACTGTGAGGAAGGTTGCTTGCAGTGTGGCAAAACCATATTCAGAGTACCTGGCCCCTACCTCTTTCTCCTTTGAGAGCAGGAAAGTTTAAAAAAAAGAAAAAGGCTAAGCCTCTATCAGCTTATATCTTCAATTCACTATATGGAGGAGTGTTGCCATGCCAACCTGGTGACACACTGTTACATAAGAAAGAAATATGTAATTTACATTCATTTTCTACAGCAGTGTCCCTACCTCAGCTATTTCAGGGACCATCTCTTTTATTTATCTCTGTGTTGCTAGCATCACCATAGTGCCTTGCACATGGCAGATACACATGAACTACTTCTTTAGTGAATAGAAAACAAAGTAGCTGCTCAATAAATATTTTTAAATAAGTGATATTCTTATATCTACATATGAGAAATGTTGCATAATTGCTTGAGGAAAATGGAGCCAACCTAGAAATAGAATTTTGACTAAAATGTATAATCAATTTGAATATTTTGGAGTAACTATATGGTTAATAGCTATAGTCAGATAAGCACATGTTCAAAAATGTACATCAGCTTGTCTAGCTAGGTGGTGGGTAGGGCGGCTAGATCCCACATGGCTGTCTTGGACGTGGTAGCTTGGAATATACACTGGACACATGTGTATCTATGCCCAAAATTCCAAGAGGAGAGTGGAGGAGAAGGGATTAGAGCATGGCCAAC
>NW_006204851.1:3700410-3700794 GCF_000334495.1 Tupaia belangeri chinensis
TTTTATAAAAAAAAGGGGGCCAAAAGAAAAAAAAAAAAAAAAAAAAAAAAAAGGAAATAAACTAGGATAAAAGGGCATATAGTAATTTCAAACAAATAGTTTTATGTTCTAGTCCATTATTTATGCTATGTATTATTTGAAATAAAACTTATTTTGCAAGAGTTACAATCACAATGTAGTCTTATAGGATTTATTACTGTAAAACTTGAGAAAAATAATTTCCTTTGGTGAGATTACTTTTTGTTTCCAGTTATTGGGTTTGTCTGTGAAGACTCAGGTATTGTGCCTATTTGCACCATAGGGTCTTTGTGTGTGTTTGTGAGAGGTGAATGTGTGTTCGTATTGGTTTTGGAATCCTTGTTTAGTGATATCTAAGGGTGACAT
>NW_006204851.1:3700832-3708111 GCF_000334495.1 Tupaia belangeri chinensis
AGAAGAAGCCAGATTCCACACGGTGATCATGGTTCAAATCCCTGACATGGTCAGACTAAAACACACCAGGCACAAATATAAATGCCCAAGATCCCACAGGCTGGAGGAATAGAAGAAAGGGGACAGGATGGCTTGACCAGACCCTTCAGAGGGTACTTATATCTCTCTTTTTCTCACTCTCATGTGTTAGTACATGCTCCCTATCATAAGTAAAGAAAAAAGAAAAAGAACACTACACTAACAGTGACCTATGTTTCTGCTCTGTAGTTCAGAGCAGAACTAACTGTGCAAGAGAAATCATCAGGAATTTGCAGCCCGCTGTTCTAGGACTCACAGAGTCAGTATTGCTGATCCTGGGAAGCACACCATTTTTGTCATGAAGATAAACTGACTCCAGGCTGTTGGTGGCACCTGCTCTAGTGAGCGTTTGCATGGATGGCCTGCACATGTGTAAGCTAGAAGTGTGTGTGCGTGTATACATGTGCTGATGGCTTGGAAGACTGCAGACTCCCAGTCCTTTACGTGGTAGTGCAGAACGTGCTGTGGCAGTCATGTGGAGGGGCTCTTACTTTTTCTGTCTATCCTCCCCCACAAGCTGTCTCAAGTAGGGGACTCTGGCTTGGGGAGGACTCAGATTTAATTGGCCTCTGTCCTACACATATGCCATGCCCCTTTTCTGCAGAGCCCCAAAGGCCCAGGTAGTCTTGAGAAGGAGAGGGATAAAGGAAGGAAAGGGGCAGGGAGGCAAGGTCAGAATTTCCTTAAGCCCCTGTGTTTCCATTGTCTATGGGTAGCTTGTTGTTCCTAGTTGATGTGTCAGTGGGGAGCCATTCAAGCTGCCCTGTAGTAGAAGGACTTGGAAAGTGTGCCACTCAAGTGGCTGCTGCCATTTTTATTTATAATTCAAACCCTGTTTTGTACTCGTTGTTTGCTGAATATACTGTGTATTTTCCCATCTAGATGCTCACTCTGAAAGATAGAACCACCCCCTTCCTTTCCACCTTTAAGTATCTACTTTCTCCATTAAAAAATAAGGATAATAATATTTTGCTAGTTGCTTATTGTGTGCAAAATCTATTACCTCCAGTTTCCCATTGAATCCTCATGACAATGCAATTCCGTTATTAGCTCTATTTTATGGGTGAGAAAACTGAAGACTTTAGAGGTTACATAACTTAGTGTTAGGCACAAAGCTGATCAGTGTGAGAGCTAGATGTTATGCTGAGAAAACTGCCCAACTGGTTTCTGATGATTGTTTGACTTTGTGAAATACTTGCTTCAGGAAATCTTTCTTGATAGGCCCTAGAAGATGTGATCTTTTTTCCTTGCAACTTTTCCGCATTCTCTACATGCTTCTGTTATGGAGATGATCATGCCCTGCACTTTATGATGAATATGTGTATTTCCCAAAAACAGATTATAAGATCTTTGAGGACAAAGAATGTATCTACTTATCTTGTTCTCCCATTTAATGACATAAGTAAAGGTCCTTAAGTTCTGCGTTCACTTTTATAATGTGATACGATTAGATCAATTAGTGCTTGCAAACTCAAACGAGTACAGGGAACAAACACACAACAAATCATTGAGATGGTCTGTTTGGCTGTGATGTACTGCAGAGCACAATATTGTGGACTCAGTGGGAGCTACTCAGTTCATAGTGATTGTGGTCACACCAGAACATAGGTCTGGTGTTGCCAGAGATTTTGACTTTTCAAGAGATATCAGAAATCTAGGTTTTTAAAAAGTGATATCTCTTGGGAACCAGCAGTTAGCGTAATGGCTATGTCGCTGGACTCCCACGTAGTCGACCACGGTTCATGTCCCACACCCGGGGGCTTAAAACTCACGCTGGACGCGTGTGCGTGCATGCCCAAGATCCCGAGAGGAGAATGGAAAAGGGATTGTGGTGTGACCATCCCCCCGGGGGGGTGATTTCTCGCTTTCTGTCTCTAATGTCTCTCTCTGTCTCTCTGGCGAGCGCACATTTCCTATAGTGAAAAACCTCTCCAAAAAAAAAAAGTGATATCTCTTGATTTTTAAATGTTGTATCACTTAAAACACAAAGTATACCTACTTGGGCTACATCTGGCCAATGACTGGTAGCTGTTCTATGCTTCCTTTGAGCTCTTGTTATGTGGAATACTTTGTCCACATAAATGATCTAATACAGACTTATCAACTTTTTCTGGAAACTGACACTACTATCAACACTATCTCCTGTAATTTTTAAATTTTTGTACACAGGAGGAGATTTATTGGGAGAATTGGTTCACATGATTATGGTGGCTGAGAAGACCAACAAGAGTCTGTAAGCTGGAGACTCTAAGATGCTGGTAACATGGCTCAGTCCAAGTTCTAAGACCTCAGAAGAAAGAAACTGATGGTGTAATATTTAAGGGTGAAAAGAAAGAGAGAAGAAATATCAAACCACTTAGAATTTACTATTGTTTGGAAGAACAAACACATGCAGATATCCTTTGACTTATGATGGGGTGACATCCTGATAAACCTATTGTAATCTTGAAAAAATTGCAAGTCGAGTCACGGTAAACTTAGGATCATCTGTGTTTTAAAAAATAGTCTGAGATCCTTGTTCTGTAATTATCTTTGTATGTATATAGATGTGTATACAAGTATTATAATTTGCATATGCATTATTGAATATACATACATTTGCTTTTATATTGAATTTATATTACAGTCCATATTTATGTAAATCTACTTTTGTATTTATAAAACAATGTAAATTCATGTGAGAGGTTTTGAAAATTTTCAAAAGGCTCAGATTCAATTTTAGCTGTAAAAGATGGAAAACTTGACAAGGGATGTCACTGCTTTGATAACACAGTTCTCTAAACTAGTCAAACCTTGGAAAACGAACAATTAAAAATTTTTTCTGCCTGTGCTAGAATCTGAAGTAACCATTTATCTGTTTTTGTCACATCCTGTATGCTAAGAATACTTTTGGGAAGCTACATGTTGACAAGAATGAAAATGAGTTAGATCTGTCCATTTTGGTACATACAAACAAGATAACATTTTTCAAGTTCTAATGTAAGAACTATGAGTATCCCAGATCATAGAGCCTCATACTGAATAATAGTCTTGATTAGCATCTAAAAATAAGTGCAAAGAGCTCATTGTGGACAAGTAACAGCATGAAATACTGTAGGAATATTAAAGATAGGTAACATTTTTAAGGAGCCAATTTTTTTTTCTCTCTCAAGCGAGAGCGAAAATATTTGGCACTATTTCATCAGTTTTTTAAGATTACCCAGGATGACATAGGAATTTCCTTCCTGGATTGACTCTAAGAACAGGCTAGACATTAATCTGAGGCATGTTCATTTTCTTTCTAACTTGGTTGGTGCTTTGTGCTACAAATTCTTTGTGAGGAAGAGTATTGACTTAAAAGAAAATAACTTCAAACTTCCTTCTTTTGGAATTTATTCTAGGTTGATTGTTGCGTTTTCAGCAAAAAGTAGATAGTGATGATTATATATTAGCCAGAGTGACCATAGGCAGAGATTCCATAGATTAGAAAATTCCAAAGCTGGAAGGGACTTTAGCAGTCCCTTAGCAGTTGTCTTACCCGCTAGAGGAGTATGACTGCTTATCTCTAAGACCCTGCATAGCTCATTTGACAAATGGGGCAGCTGAGGCCCAGGTTCAGAGTTTATATTTACTGTGGATCAACCTCTCAAGGGGAAAGGTAGTTGACTATTAAAATGTCAAAATGAATTTGAAAAAAAAAATGGTGACAGCTTCACAGCATTTGAAATAAATGAGCACAATTGGTCTAGTAGTTGAGATCCTAGACATAAAATGTTCTAGCATATCTTCTTGTTTACTCTTAAACAGATTCTAACATATCTTGGGTATCTCGTTGAAAAGAAGCAAATAAATTAACCCAAAGTCTCCAGTTCAGAGCCTGGATCATTGCAGTTACTCAACATATATGTGTCTGGAGGCCACAGGCAGTGATGCTCACCATAAAGTATGGTTTTTCATGTTTCTGGTCTGGGTGTCTCACTATTGGGAGTAGAAGTAACTTTGTGATATTAAGAGTAAATGTTCTTTGGAGCATTAACTCTTTTTGAGGCAGAAACTAATCGAACAATTCATTTTGATCTTTTCTTTTTAATAATGAAATTGCCGCAAAAGGGATATTTGACTTCAATGTAATTTTGCTAGATATATAAAAAGATAAGCTAATTCTTTGCCTGAGATTTCATGATCTACTAAAATTAAGTAAATATACAAAACTGATTGACTAAAGGATATAGAACCACAGTATATGGATGTAAATACCAAATATAGTGTGTGTGAAAGAGGAGGGTCTGAGGATGGACATTTAGAAAAAAAATAGAGAGGCAAAGCATTAATGGGACAAAGGAATGTAGTATTATCTGATATTTTATAGTTTTATCAACTGGAGTAGGGATAAATATTCACTTGTTGAAATAGTCACGTTGTAAGCCAAACAATGTGATTGAATGTATAAAAGAAAATTAAATTTTAAAAAAGGAAAAAAAAAGTTGTCTCTAAAGGCACTTATAAGTGCACTAACAGAATTCTGAGGTTCTGGTAATCTTTTATTTCATGATCTGATGGAGTGCTCAGTTTGAAAAAAAAATTCAAATAATATGCTCATATTAGGCATGTGTTGTTCTATATTAATAAAATGTAAAAGTTCAAAAAAATATACAGAACAAACACATACATAAAATCTCATCAAACTCTGGACTTCCTTTATCTATTTAGAGAATAATGACTGTCAGGGAAGAGAGTAGAATTTGTATGTTTTGTTCAGCACAGGAGGGAATAGGAAAACAGGTGGTGTTAAGTTTTAATCTTCCTTTTTTTCACAACAGAACATTCATACACACTTTCTAAAATAAATAAGCAAGGGAAATGGTAAGCAGTTTAACTGTGCCTGAATTAAAAGTTAATTATTTTATGTGAGTGTTTTAAAAATTATTTTATTTTCTTCCTTCACGTACCTATTGAGATAATCTCTTAGATTTTCACTATATTCTTCTGTTGCTTGAAAACCTGTAGAGATCGGTATCTTTAGTGGTTTTAAGGGTGAACTCTAGAGACAGAAGTCTGGGTCTGAGTCACCACCTTTTGCAAGCTGTGAGATTTTGGGAATGCTATTTATTTCTTCTGAGGCTCAATTTCCTTATAAACAAAGTGTAAGGATATATTAAAACTCCAGTGACAGGGCTATTGTGAGGGATAAATGAGACAATGTTTGCCGCTCTGGCATGAAGTAAGCCCTGTTACACGCTAAGCGTTTGGTAAATATTGAATTAATGAATGGGTAGCTGGTTCTTGGAAGGCAAACATGTAAATAGTTCTGCCTCTCATTCAAGAATTCACAGTGACTGGCTCCCATATCTATCTCAAGCACCAACATTCTTTGTGATATCCTGGTTAGGATGGCCATTTTGTTATAATCAAACTAATTTCCTTTCTGCCCCTATATGTTAGTCAGCTCTCAGTCTCTCATTCTTTTTATACACGTACATTTTTAGTTTATTAATCCTCTCATGAAAAATCTGCACAATCACTATAGACAGTCATTGAAGAGTCTTTACTCCTTCAACTTTTTGCCAGCACCAACATTGGCCTTTGCAATCCCCCTGTCTTTATGCTGTTCATGCATTCCTTTTACTGTTTTCTTGACATCTTTTTCTTATAAAGGCCATGTCTTACAAGTCTATGTTTGGGATAATTTCTCTTCACATAATCCAAAGAATCGTAAATTATGCCAAAGCCAGTTGTCTTGCCACTACCAAAATGGGTTCTGAACCCAAACACAAAGATGACATCTGGCGTGGTCTTGTACAGCTTCCCTAGTTTTTCCCAAATCTCTGTCTTAGATACTGCTGCTTTCCTGGGGTGAAGGATATCAATGACCATGATGGCAGTATATTTTCAGACAGACATGAAGGAAAAAAGCTCAGTCCCTCATTTTTACTACACCAGAGAGGTGTCTTAATCTTTCAATGCTACAATCTTTCAATTACTTCATAATCTTGCTCAAAATTCACATTTCCAGGAAATTGCCTAATTTCCCCATCTGATATAGGTCCCACCATTATTCTATTGCATCCTCTCAGCACTCATATAATCAGTTTGCGTAATCCTGTGCACCTGCAAATACATGATTTCATATTGTCCTTAAGTAATTTTCTGTATATTTTGCCCCCTCCTCCACTGACTTCAAACCTATTAAGTGGCAGTGAGGAATGAATCTTCTACTTTGTTTGTAATACATCTCCAATATCACCCTCAGCCTCCAGTCTCAAGAACATAGTTTCAAATGTTTGCTGAGTAAATGAATCAATGATACTTAATAAAATGGCATTTTGTAGCTATGAAAAGCAAAACTTCAAATGGATGCAATTTCATGCTTATGAACTAAAGAAGCAGACTAGGTGTTTTGACAATAAACAGATATTTGTGATTATTTTTATATTTTAAAAAATGAGAATGAAAGGAAAATGCATTATTATGTGACTACAATGGCAATGGTTAGTATAACATATATTACTTTGCAAAATGCTCTACTGTCACAGAATGAGTGTTCAATTTAAAATAATGATATAGAGGTGTGACCTTGGGCATGTTAATTAACCTCTCAAGTGTTCAGTTTCCCCATCTGTAAAATAAAAGAGGAATTGGAATTATATTATCTTGGCTCTCAATTCTGTCATTTTATGGTTTTTAAGTCACATGCTTCAGCCTAAGTGGGCAGCGTGGCAATGTGTATGTGATGTGGAATCTGAGGATGTGATATCTTTTTTTTTCTTTAATTTTAAAATTTCAATTTATTTTATACATTCAATCCCATATTACTTAGTTTGCAAAGTGAATATTCCAACATGTGTACATTTCTTACCAGTCCAGTTAACAATATTATAAAGTTATCTTCAATAGATAATCCATTTCTTTGCCCCATAAGTGACTTGCCTATTTTTCTCCTTAATATTCTTCCTCATGCTCTACTCATTACCAACTTGTGTCTTTAGGAATACCTAAACAAACATTAAATATGTGTACCTTTCATCTTGGATAAATGATGTTTCCGATCTATTCCCAGAGATCAATGGCTTTCGGGTTAGGATATACAAGAATTGGCATTTTCTAGAGGCTAAGGATGATGAGAGAAAAAGTACTTAGTTAAAATAGGTATAGCATTTGCTTTACTGAGAAGCATAAGTAGACATCTTTCTCACTTTCCTTCTTCTTTATTTATCTCCCTTAA
>NW_006204851.1:3708136-3716304 GCF_000334495.1 Tupaia belangeri chinensis
CTTTCCCTCTCCAAAAGAAACTTATCATTAACTACAAGTCATGATTTAAAGTCATCATAAAAAATTTCTAAGCATAGAGACTTGCCTATTTTTTTAAGAAGGCATGTAAAAATTTTATTGACACATGAAAGTAAAAAGACATGGAAATTTATACCAAGTAATACAAATCACTTGCTAATCAGTCAGTGTCCTAGGATAATGAGATTAAAGAATGATAAAAGATTGATAAGTAATTTATTCCCCAAACTCCAGTCCAGAATCTGAAGACAGCCTATATTGATTCATCTACTTTCATAAAAATATTTGTTGAAATAACTGGATGAAAATTACTTATTCAACACATCTCTTGCTATATGTTTTGTTGTTCTTCTTTGCTATATGGTCCATGTACTCATCAGAGAGAGACAGAGAGAGTGAGGGAGAGAGAAAGAGAGAAAGAGGAATCATCTCCCAGGAGGATGGCCATGCTACAATCACTTCTCCTCTGTTCTCCTCTCAGGATATTGAGCATACATGTACATGCATCTGGCATGGTTTTTCAGGTTGCCAAGTCCTGGACTTGAACTTCATATTGGTCATGTGGGATCCAGCTGCCTTAACCTCTATGCCACCTGCTGGACTTCTTTGCCTTTTTTTAAAAAAGCAAAAAATGGGGCCAGCAGGTGATGTAGTAGTTAAGGTACTGGATTCCCAAATGGTCAACCACAGTTTGAGTCCTGGACTTGGCAGCTTGAAAATCACATTGAGTGTGTGTGGGTGTGTGCCTAAAATCCCAGGAGAAAATGAAGGAGAAGGGAGTATGCCAAGGCCGTCCTCCTATGGGGTGATTTCTCACTTTCCCTCTTACTGTCTCTGTCTCTCTCCATTGAGTGCATGTACCCTATAGCAAAAACCTAAAAATAAAAGGCAAAAAGTATAAATTATTGGTAGATTATACTTTTCATGAAAGTAGAAATTATTTAAATTACAAATGAACCATATATATGGTATAAGAGAAGGTCTTCTATAATGAGTTTTTGGAAAAATGTGGATTTGTCATGTAACAATAGCCTAAAATTTCTTTTGAGAACTTGACATTTTATGTACCACACTGAGCATATAGGTCTCTGACCATAGAGATGATAAAAAATGGATAACATTTGTCTACCCTTAATGACAGAATAACTACAGAGATGTGTGATTGTAGCCACATGGGTCAGTGAATGGAGCTCAAAGAAAACAGAGAAGCAATCCGAAAATTTTTCTAGGATGTTTTGTGTCCTAAAAGGGGCTATAAGCCTTCTACCAAAAAATGGGAGAAAAAGATCAAGAGTAACTATAAGTCAAGTATATGTGTAGTGAGAATGAAGATGGAAAGGTAAGGGATTGAGGTCAGAGGGAGGAATATTAGAGGTAAGGAATTCTGATCCAGGGCAGTTCTGAGAAGTGGGAAGATTGCAGAGGACTATCATGGTAGTGGATAGGTAAAATGAGTTGTAGATGAATGTCAACGGAGTTAGAAGCCAGAGAAGTGTAAATATAGAGTTGAGTGAACTGTTTATAAGGACCTTGATTGATTGATTGAATAGTGAGGGTCTATTGTATGGAAATGATTGTGGAGATATAGCCATATATGAGGAAAATAAAGTTCCTGGCTTCATAGAACTTACTTTCTAGTGGAGAAGACACAGTTAAATAATTACTATAAAGCATAAACAGTAGCGCTTCTCAGAAAATAAGGAAATACATTTAAGCAAGGACAGTCTTTCCTCTCTGCTGGTAAGTGATAATGGGAATATCTTTAGGAGGCCTGCTCTTACCCTCTTTTCTGTTATTTTTCAAGTTAAAGATAGCTTTTAGGAGGACATCATTATAAGTCCCAGTTTATAGATGAAAATAAGCTAAAATCAAGAAAGTAAGTGGTTTATCTTATGTTACACAACTAGTGAGTGGCAGAGCTAGCATTCAGAACCAGATATGTCATGGCTGCAATTTTGTTGAGGCTCTCCAAGGCATACTTTGAAATCTAGGTGGAGGGAGACAAGCCTTCACCCCTCGTGTACTCTGAAATCCTGCAGAATTAGCACTACCTGGATACCACCAAGCTTTACCATTTGTGCCTTTCAGAGAGGTGGCCAGACTTATTTGTGGACTGCTTGAGCCACAGCTGGTGTAACCAAAAGGCACTATACCCAACTGTGGGGAGCAGAGCCTTGAGGTAGTGCTCAGAATTTCCCATGGGTTCCCTGGGCTCGTTTCTTGAAACCATTCTTTCCTCAAGTCTCTGGTACTATGGTCTTGTGGTGAGAGTGGCAGATTATCAATAATCTCTGTAATGCCTGTGGTATTTTTCCATCGTCTTGGTGAATAGCACCCGGCTTTTACCTATTTGTACCAGTCTCTTTATCAAATGGTAGCTTACTCATACCCTTTGTGATCTGTTTCACAAACACCCTTTTATTCTTTATATGGCCAGGCTGAGAATTTTGCAAATGTTTATATTCTACTTCCCTTATGATTATTAAAAAATATTTTGAATTCATTTCTTTCTCATCAGATTTTACACTAAACAGTTCATGGAAGCTATGCAATACCTTGGGCACTTTGCTTAGAGATTTATTCTGCCAAATATTCTAGTTCATTGCTCTTAAATTCTTCATTCCAGAAAGTACTAGGACACAGAAAAAATTCAATCAATTTCTTTGCCACTTTGTAATGAGGATAGACTTTCCTCTTGTTTTAGGTGTTTGTTGTAACAACACACCTTGCTTATTATCAAGTCCTGTCTCATTCAGTTTCTGTGCTATAACGAAATGCCTTAGGCTCGGTAATTTCTGGAGGCAAAGAAGTTGGCATTAGTGTCTGGTGAAGATCTTCTCACTGCATCCTCACATAGTGTAAGAGTGGAAGGGCAAATGAGGTCGAGCTAGTTCCTTCCAGTTCTTCTTCTTTTTCCAAAATTTTATACATTCAATCACTGTACATCGCCACAGTTTGTAAAATGAATTTTCCCACTGCACACCACTCCAGTTAAAGATATCATCATACATGTTATCAACAGACAATCCTCCATTTCTTCTGTCCCTTACAGATCTTACCTCTATTTTTCTCCTTCCAGTCCTTTTATAAATACTAATCCCATTAATGAGGGCACTGCCTAATTACCTCCTAAATGCTCCACCTTAGTACTATTGCATTATTCTGGATTAAATTTTAACACAAACTTTGTAGGAGACAACAAATATTTAAACCATGGAACCCACTAAGTAACGACTCCCCATTTCCCCACACCAACTCCTAGAAACCATCATTCTACTTTCCTATGCATTCGACTACTCTAGATACCTCATGTGAGTGGAATCATGGTATTTGTCTTTTGGTGAATGACTTATTTTGCTTAGCATCATGCCCACAAAATTAGTCCATGTCGTAGTATGTATGATAATTTCCTTCATTTTGGACAACTGACTTAAAAACATTTTTGAATACATGATAGAGCCATGTATGTCTACATGAGAGAAAAAAAGAGAGGTACCTTTCATAGGGCCCATTCATACTACCATCTCCTTTTCTAGTCTCCAGCATGCATTCAGCATGGATCCTAGGCACATGCACATACACCTGGTATGTTTTCAGGCTGAACAGTCTGGGAACTCAAACTACAGTTGTCATGTGTTTTCCAGCTACACAGTCTTGCAAATAACTGACTGTGTCATGGAGGCTGAGCCACACAATTGACATTTGTATTGACATTTGTCAAAGTTCCAAATAAAATTGAGCATAGAAAGAATAGTTCTTTAAAAGATTATAGCTGAGAAATTGAACATTACTATGCAAAAATGTAGTATATCCAGTGCCCATGTCATGGTTGCTAATACTGTTTTCCAATAAGATGGACTAGGTCTCCTTAGAGAAATGACTGACTCTAGGTCTGGGGAAAGGCATATACAAGATGAACCTGAGTATTTCATAGTGCAGAAAACAAAGAAGCAGCCAAGCACACAAACAATGGTTCCTATGACCAAAGCTGAAACAATATAAACAGTAAAATAGATAAAACTGTGTTGGGTTATAATCTAAAGTATAAATGAAATATCCATTAATGACTAATGAAAAAAGAATAAACTGCTGATAGTCTGAACAACTTGAATAGATTCAAAATAATTGTGGTGAGTTTAAAAAAAAAAGTCAGACATCAGGGCCAGATGGTGGTGTGGTGAAGATGCTGGCCTTTCACAAGGCTATCAATGGTTTGAGTTTCAAGAGACTTGAAACTCACACTGCACATGTGTGCGTGCATACCCATGATCTCAAGAGGAGAATGGAGAAGGGATTGTGACATGGCCATCCTCCCTAGGAAATGATTTCTCACTTTTCCTCACTCTCTCCAGAGAAAGCAAGCACCTTATGGAAGAACCTCCTCTCCCCCAAATATTGAGGTAAGAGCCAAAGGAAACATTGTAGAGTTGTAGAAGAAGGCTTGAATCAAATAAGTAGAGGGAAATTAGACAATACTCCATTGTATCAGGTTGTCAGGAAAGTCATGACATTTTTTCTGTTTTTCTGTGCAAAAACTGCATCATCAGTTTTCCAGTGACCCAATATTTATACAATATTTTACACTCTTCCAAACGCATTTTTACATCTACATTTACATTTAAGTTTCTGCACATCCTTACGAGTTAGGAAAGTCCACTAGCACTACCCTCACTTGCCAAAAGGGAAATACAAGCCAGTGAGTTTTTCAAGATTATATGACCAGTTAATATAAACCATGGCAGAGCCAGAATTCATGAGTCAGAACTCAAGGTATCCTTTTATTTTTCTTAATGTCTACTTCTTTCATAAGAGAGAGAGAGAGATACACCATCATTAACAAGATCTGGATCCCATAATCCACCCCTAGCCTTGGATCATGGGCACATGTGTGCCTAGTATACTCAGGGAGGTCTATGTATGTGAACTCAGCACCGTCCCATATGAGTCAATCTCACAGAGCATCTTGTTTTATTGCTGGGCCACCATTTAGCCCCAGAAATCAATGCATTCTGCTTCTGGTAAAATGGGGAATCTTTCGTAAGAAAATTTAAAATCTCTCTAAGACTTTAGTCTCTTAAAACATTTTTATATAAAAATATAAATTTAAAAATTTTTTAAAAATTAAAAAATTAATAAGTTTACCTCCTTATCATGTTTGTCTACAGCTCAGATATAATCCTTATATTACATTGCTCATACAGTTAAAGATTTCTAGCTCAGAGTTTTGTCTCTTCTAATAATTTGAAACACAGGATAATGTGGTTACATTGTAATGTGCTGTCTTTTTTCAAAAAAAGTCATCATACATAAATGTTTCTACCAGATTGCACTAAATATATATGTATACACACACACACACACACACACACACACACACACATATGTGTGTGCGTATATATATATATAATTTTTATTTTTGCCAGAGGGTATATGTGCTTCCCAGAAAGAGACAGAGAGAGAGAGTTCCTTGATTACATGTGGTTATGCCGCAATATCCTTTCCTCCATCTTTCTATTCTGTTGGAATTGGAGTCATGTATGCAGACTTGCCTGGAGTGTTTTTCAAACCGCCAGGGCCAGGACTTGAACCATGTGGGTGACCATGTAGCATTTGGCTCCCCTAGCCACCAGGTTATGGGGTCAGCCTTATTTGCCTTCTATTACAGAATGTAATCAGTGTTCCAGACACAATTACTTTGTGCCATAAACACAACCCAAATAATTTCATTTGATTCCTCACAATAACTCTATTTAATGAGAAGATTAATAGATTGTGATTTGACACCCTTCAGCACAAGCGCCCTCCATCTCTAAGGATATTCTATAGGAGATCAAACTTGGAAAAATACCATGGCTTTTTTTTCCTAATCAGAACATTCCATTTTAGAGACATATGTATTCTTTAATATTATACTTTAGCTTTTATATCACTTAATCTTTAAAATTAGACATGTACAACCAAGATCTGGTAAGCTTTCATCTGACAAGTAAGTGAGGTACTTTAAGAAACTATAAATTTAACGTAGAGTGCAGTTTTTGATGGAATGAAATAAAGATCAATCTACTTCAAAAGGCAAGTTCTCAGGGATGAAAAGATACTTGTGGCCCAATCTTACTGATGTGAAAATGGACTTAGAGCAGACCCAAAAACTCTGAGGATTTCTCAGGCCTTGCGGAAACGTTTCTCTCCAGGCAACATGAAATTAGACTGATTTCATGCAGTTAGAATCTGTCCAGCACTCTGCCTCTGCATTTGCCAGTCCCTGCAGTCAAGACTGCTTTACCTTGTTTCAAATTCTAAGATTAATTTGGCTTTCATAAAAGAGAAATGGAAAAATAAAAATAACATCTGTGGAGCACTTTATTTGTGCCAGATGCATTACCCAAATCATTTCATTTGATTACTCATAACTACACTAATTATTGCCAACACACACCACTTAAAACAATAAACTTAATAACTGTTGACTGATTGAACAAATATGCAAGTAGTTCTTAATATTTCCATTTTATAATTGGACAAATGGATGCTCAGATGGGTTAAATATGGTGCCCAAGGTTACACAGGTGGCAAATTTCTTCTTCCTTTTGTCTTTCCCTTCTTATTTTCTTTTTAAAGAAAATCTCAAAGCGTATACATAATTGACCTTGAAAACCTAGAGTATAAAGCATAAAAGTGAACACCTCTCTCTTGTCTTCCATCTCTTCTCTCCGGAGATAACCACTGGAAGTAATTTCATGTGTTCATGCCCTTCCTGTTGTATCAAGCAAATCGTGGTTGATTCTTTTTTTTTCTTTCTTTTTCTTTTTTTTTGGAGAGGTTTTCGCTATAGGGTGCGTGCGCTCGCCAGACAGAGAGAGACATAGAGACAGAAAGCGAGAAATCACCCCCCAGGGGGGATGGTCACGCCGCAATCCCTTCTCCATTCTCCTCTCGGGATCTTGGGCACGCATGCACAGGCGCCAGGTGTGAGATTTAAGTCACCGGGACCAAGACGCGAACCGCGGTCGACTACGTGGGAGTCCAGCGACATAGCCATTACGCTAACTGCTGGTTCCCTGTGGTTGATTCTTAAAACTCTTAGATTCATGTAACTGGGCTTGGTCTAAATCTTTGCTTCGAAGTTCCCAGTCTATATTCTTCCAAATTTGAACCTGAGTGTTTTTGTTTTGTTTTCCTGTACAACACTACATTTTTAAAAATATTTATTTCATCATTATTATTATTATTATTTCAGTTTGCTATAGAGAACATGCACTCACCAGAGAGAGATAGATAGAGAGGTGGGGAGAGTGAGAAAGCAAGCCACCGGGTCTAGAACTCAAACTGCCGTTGGCCATGTGACAGTCCAGGACCTTGACCACCATGCAACCTGTTAAACTCAGCACTGTATTTTCTTAGAGATTTCATTAAGTTTACATCATAAGGAATGGGAAAGTCATAGCTAAAGGCTGCAGAAGCCCTCAAAGCCTTTTCAGATTTCATATGAACCACCCACTCAAGTTCTTTGGTGGCATTACTTCCTTAGTCCAGGTATAAGTCATTATAACTATACTGCTTTGGTCCCATGGGCTGGTAGAAGGGGTAATTCTCTCCCTCTCAGAATATGAATATCATGAAGGACACAAAGCTGAAGTGCTGCTTTACACATGGCATGCTAAGAAACAGGTATAAGGGATGTGTCCGCACGGTTCCTGATACACATGTCTAGGTTCCAGTGTATCAGTTCACCCAGTCCACCCTAGTTCAGCATCATGTCTGGATGCTTCCAGTCATATAATGGATACCTCTCCTGCTGTAGGCAGTTAGGGAGCTTTGGGTAGTTGCCATACCCCATGCCATCATCTGGGTGAGGCCCATGATCCTCCATAAGCATACTATCCTTCTTGGCAGTGGCAACTCTTTGTTTTAGGGGCCTTAGAATAGGGTCCTGGGAACGTGTCCTTGGTAACCTGGGAGGCTACCCATGCACCCAGCAGCACTACTTAATGGGTAGCCCTTTGCAGCCACCGAACCCCCAGGACACCCACTCTGGTCACTGCCATCTTCACTTTTTTCAATGTCACACCCTGCACATTAGTTGCAATTGAGTGTTTTTTTTTTTTTCTTTTTTTAAGAAATATCTTTTATAGGACACGCAGTTCGTGTAA
>NW_006204851.1:3716657-3722280 GCF_000334495.1 Tupaia belangeri chinensis
TCAGCCATGCCACCTGCCGGCCTCACAACTGACTGTTTTTATTAATGTATCTTCAGTTTTTTTTTTTCTTTCTTTTTTTTTTTTTTTGTGCTGCCATTGGCAAGAATATATTGTGTTTATAATGAGGATATTATTTGAGCTGAGTTCTAGAAAATTAAATCTTTTCTATTTAAGCTTCCAGTGTACACTTGGGAGATGTGACAGACGGTGGAAATGTACTACGCAGCAACTGTTTTATGACTGTGGTAAGCAATTGAAAGGGTAAGCATGGCAGCAGTGTGCACTAAAACTGATAAATGCATTGTGTAAAACAAACAAACAAACCACAGTGCACAAAGACCCAGTAACTGCTAGTTTCTGCTCTGTGATTTCATGTGGTATTGGGGATAGAGCCTCAGTCTTTCTGGAGGCAATCTATGTTGTTTCAGAAAAGGTAAACCTATCTTAACAGATCTTTAGTTTATCATGTATTTCTTCTTTCATGATGTTTTGCAGTAGTTTATCTTTCACAGGGAATATGTAGCAATTCTATTTGCACAAAATTGCTCCCTAACATGTTCTTTATTTAGCCTATTTAACTGTATCTTCAGTAAGTCAGTTCTAAGGATAAACCCTTATTACTACCTGACCACAGTATTTCCTTCCTCATCCCCTTTTATATTTCCTGAATCCACACCCTCTTCCCAGCTACCAAATTATCTCTTATCTCTTTAGCTCTCCTGATGAGAGATATTTTCTTTTTTCATTTTTTCATACAATTCTCTTTACCTGTTTGTCTACCCATCCTAAGACCCATGATAGCTTCTCATATACTCAAATACTTCCTTGTTTCATTACTCCTTTGTCAGGTCTGTGAAATCCTGTCTCAACCAGGAAAGAAAATTCTTCTAATTCTAGCTTCTGATTTTAATCTTAGGCTATGAAAATTTCTGAATAAAGTCATAAAACCATGATGTCAAGTTTACAATGAATTTGGGCTATTAAGCTTCAGCTGCATTTTTTCACTTTGCTTACTAATCTTTTCATCCTTGCCTTAACCTTTTCTGATAATTCCATATGGTGGGTTCCAAACTTGCACAGTAGCTAATATTTCAGCTGCAAATGTGGCTACTTAAATATTTGTGATTACTTGTGTCAGATTGAGGGTCATTGGATATGGGCTGCTAATCTTCCTGGTTTCCTGCTAAGTCGATTTTTATTTCCAGATCCTCTCTCTACCAACATCTAATCATCTTCATCCTGTCTTTGACCTGGAAGAGACTTCTTTTACGGCAGATGCCTCTTGTTCCTATCTTTTCCACAGTCTTCTAGCACCTTGTTGCATTGATGGTCCTCTCCCCACAATGTTAATTTCTCTCCACTCCCAAAAATAAGATCAGCTTCCCTCAGAATCCTCCACAATCTTCCTAGAAATTGGATACTTCGTAAAATTTCTACTTTGTTTCCCTCTCACACCTTTTACTGTAATTCCTTTTTGAAAAAGTAGGCCATATTTCACTTTGCATTCTTTACTGTTTGTTTGTGCATAAAATCTGGCCTATTGGCTGGCCTCATGGCCTAATGATCAAGGGAACCAGATCCCACATGACTGACAGTGTTGTTTGGGTCCTGGTATAAAGGTTTAAAAAAGATGATGGACATGTATATATGCATGCCTTTAATCCTGACAGAATGGAAAAATGGAGGATGAGTGACTGCAGCATGACCACACCCCATTGGGGGGTGCTTTATACCACTCTCTCTCTCTCTGACTCTGGCAAGAATAGAAACCCTCTGACAATAATAATTTTAAAACTTGGTTTCTAGTCTCAAAACTGTATTGAAATCTTTTCTACAAAGGTTAAGTGTTCTGTGAATAGTTTTATAACTTTTCCAATTACCACCCTCCTTAGTCCTCTCTAAGGCCAATGACTATTGACTACCTATCATATGCTTTCTTAAATTCTTTTCTCTTAATATTGAGGAACTCTCTATTATGGATATCTTCCTACATTAAGGTGCCTTTCAGCATTAACTGCTGCTATATATTGTACGTTTTTTCATGGAGAATTAAAGGGATTTCTTTACATAAAGATTCATACTTGAATGTTTATGGAGATTTATTCACAATAGACAAAACCTGAAATCAACCCAAGTGTTCTTCAATGGGTAAATGGAGAAACAAACTGTGGTACATCCATAAAATGGAAAACTATTCAAGAATAAAGATGAACAAGCTATTGATAACACACAGTAACATGGATAATTCTCAAATGCCTTCTAAGTAAAAAAAAAAAAAAAAGAGAAGATCACATATTGTTCAATTTATATGACGTTCAATAAAGGCAAAACTATAGTGACAAAAAGTAGATTAGTGATACTATAGTGACAAATAGTAGATTAGTTATTGTCAGAATCTGAAGTTGTGGGAGAGTACTCATTACCAAGGAACAAAAGGGAATGCTCTGAAGTGATAGAAATGCTTTATATTATAATTATAGGGGTAGTAGTTATATGACCGGATCTTCACTGAGATTTTAGAATTTTATTGGACATAAATTATACCTCAATAATGCTCAGAAAATTTTAATATATAAAAAGTCAGAACTAGTGCAATAACTTATGTCCTCACATATTCACCAAAGAAATAAATTTTGATGTGGTTGTTTTCTTATTCAAAATATTCCATTATATTTCCAAATGGGTTATAAGCCATGGTTTTGAGGAGAATTAGACTTGAGATGCAATATAGTGTAATATTTAAAATGTCTATTGTCAGAACCCAAGTTCAAATAATTGCTTTGGTACTTAACTATGTGAATTTACATGTAGTTCTTTTTCTATATGCCTTTTTCTTCTTCTGTAAAATGGAGAAGGAACTAGTACCTATTTCATAAATGTATTGCAAGAATTAAAAGTGATAGTGCTTAAAGTAGTTGGCATATAGAAGACACAATAGGGCCAGTTGGTGCCATGATGAGTAAGATGGCTGGATACCACATGGATGACTGTACTGTTCAAGTCCCAGACTAGCGGCTTGAAAGACAAAGTGAATGTGTGTGTGTGTGTGCTCAGAATTATGAAAGAAAAGAGAAATGGAGAAGGGATTGTGGCATGAAGGATTGCAATGTGAGCACCCTCCATGATGGGTGCTTTCTCATTCTTTCTCTCTCATGAATGCATATTTCCTCTAGCAAAATTTTTAAAAATTGTAAGAAAATGCAAGATATGCAAAAATATTGGCAGGACTAAAATTGTTTTAATCCTTTTAGAGAATTTATTTAGCGTCTAATTTTAGCATGTGTAGTGGATTTATTTCTCAACAAAAGTATAATCACTGTCTACAATCAGGACTCCACAGGTCTCTAGATAACCTTTGATGCTGGAAATCATGGAAGATAAATTCTGTATCATTATCCTACAGTTTGTGGGGAAAATATGGCTTATAGTCTATTTTCATTCATAAAGTTTTATTAGAATAGAGTCAAGTTCATTTGTTTATGTATGTTCATGGTTGTTTTCACATTGCAATGGCAAATTTGTATACTTGTCACAGAGATCATAGACACATGTAGCCTAAAATACCCTTTAGACAAAACATTTTTCTGTGTTTTAGCCTAGATTATGATTAATGTTTGGAGATGCTTATGAGGTTTGGAAAAGAATGTATATTCTTTTACAAAAAAATATATTATTAGATATATGCTAATAATTCAAATATACTAATTATATTTTCAAATTTTCCATTATTATGTATTTTTCTACTGTTATTTATCAAAGATTGAGTGATAAGGTACATTGATCTCTCACTGCAATTGTATTTGTCTCAATTTCTCCTTGACTTTATAACAACAGCAATAGTATAGGGACACTATGTCATTTGGTAGTGGCTTATTACTATTATTGCTGCATTGCTAATTGTGCATTTTATTTTTTTAAGTTTACTTTTAATTATATTTCTTCTGAGATGAGAAAGAAAAAGAGAGAGAGAGAGAGAGAGGGAGAGAGAGAGAGAGAGAGAGAGAGAAGTTCTGTGAGAACTCACTCCCCATGGGGCATGGTTATATTGTAATTCTTTCTACTTCATAGCTCCCTCCTTCAAGATTTTGGGCACACATGCACATGCTCCTGGAATAATTTTCAAGCTGCAGGTCCAGGACTCAAACCATATAGTCAGCCATATTGGAATCCATCCACTTTATCTGTTAGACCACGGGCTGGCCCCAATTATACATTTTAATCAAAACAAATTATCTTTTCTCTCAAATAATCCTTCTTTTACTTGAATTCTACTTTAGTATTAATATTGATTGTCCCAAGTTATTTTTTTAATCTACATAACTGCTCATAATTTCACTTAATGCTTTTATATCCTCAAAAAGAAGATACAGGATAGTAGTCACATACATCCAATATATGTGAATCCCTTCTGTTTTTCTTTTTTTCAACCAGAAGACATGGACTAGGATTTGTGGTGCTGTATGAGGGAGTAGGCTTCCTATAGCTTATTTCTCCCTGTAGTTACAACTAAAAATATAGACAACACAACAGGCAACCAACTGAAGACTGATTAAACAATAGAGGCAGACTGTGAAGTAAAAACTTGAAGATGATGGGTAAAGTGATGAATTTACTATTTTGTTTTTGTTTTCTTTGGGTTTGAATCAGGGTGGCAAATGTCCCAGAATTTTGCAGTGGGTGTAGACAATAAAACATCTGAGTAATCCCTGTTTTTAGCTAGAGGACTGAAAAAAGGAGCTTGAGAATGTTCAGGAAATTCTCATGTTCTTTTCTTTTTTCTCTCCAGGCCTTGTGTGAAATCATCACAGTGTATAAAGCTACACTATTGTAATGATGTGGCATTAAAGCACAGAGGCAAAAAATAGCCATTATCCATGTTTCTTTCTAGAGTAACGAAGAAAAGGTCTTTGGTGCACCACAGTGTGTGTCAGGAATCCTCAGTATTTTTTCCTTCTCTTTTCCTTTATTCATGCTAAGTATAGCCCCAGTTGCATAGAACTACACAACACACACAGGCCTAAAACTGTGAGAGAAATTCTTGTACTCCAGTCAGAGGAACCCAAGGAAGGGGCTTCTGGGACCCAGATAGTAAGGGAAGTCTTAATAATTAAGGAAGGGGGTTCCCTGATTTTGGATATGAATTTACTCAATTACCCAACCTGTGCAAGCAGGGAACAGTTACAAAAAAGCACTGAAAAGGCTTTGAAATCTGAAATATTGTTATTTCAGTGTAAAAACCACTGCCCAAGGCCTAGAGTAAGACCTGAGCGGTGCGTATTTGGGGTAGACCCAAACAGCAAAGCAATGATTTTGAAACTGAAGTGATATTAGAACCACTGCTTTCAGAAGTCAAGAAATAGCTTGTAATGTGAACCCAAGTATGTTGATTGCCTGGTAAAACAAAGAAACAAGCAAACAAAATAATTGTTTATCATAAGACTTAATAACATACAAAGTGGCCAGCAGGTAGCGTGATGGTTAAGGCACTGGACTCCCACATGACCAACCATGATTTGAGTCTCGGACTCAGCAGCTTGAAAATCAAACTGGGTACATTCCCAAAATCCTGAGAGAAGAATGGAGAAGAGATTGCAGTGTGGCCATCTGCCTGGGGTATAATTTC
>NW_006204851.1:3722311-3728008 GCF_000334495.1 Tupaia belangeri chinensis
GCCCCTCTCTTGATCTCTCCAGGAAGCTCACGCACCCACTATGGCAAAAACCTGAATATATCTATCTATATCTATCTCTCTATATAGAACTATAGAGATAGGTATAGATATAGCATCCAAAGTAAAAATGCAATATTCAGAATGTCAAGGATAAAAGGTTTAAGTTAAAAGACAATAAGCAGATGCTAAATCTGAGATAATCCAGATATTGGAATTGTCAGACTTTACTTATTTTATTTACTTTACTCATTTATTTATTAATGACTTTAACATAGTTATTTTCCCCATATTTGTGAGTGGATTTTCTTAAAGTGAAGAGAAATTAGACATTATCAGCAAAGTAATACAATCTATTAAAAAGACTTGAGTGAGAATTTAGAAGAGGAAGAATACGGTAATTTGAATAAAAAATCCATTTGAGAAACTCTATAGCATAGTGGATGGAGGCAACATAAGAGTCAATGAACTTTAAGCTAGATGAATAAAAATGATCCTGTCTAAAGGACAGAGAGAAAAGAGATTTGGAGAAAAAATGGTACTCAGGGATCTGTGTGAAATAATATAAAAAGTTTAAAGATTTGAATTATATACGTTAACTGAGTGAATTTTATGATATGTGAATTTATCAGCATGGCTATTTTACTAATTTTTAAAATAGGGCTATTACCATCAAAAAAAGTTTAGTATTTGTGTCATCGAAATTCCAGAGAAAATGAGAAAGAGTGGCTGAGATCTTTGCAAGTTTAGCAAAAGATATAAATTTACATATTTAAGAAGCTCAGCAAACTCCAAGCAATTCATAGTCAGATACATTATAAGGAAGATACTACAGACCAAAGATGAAAAAGTTTTAAGAAACCAGAACAATATATAATGTGATTACATAAAGTGGAATCAATGATTTGATGACTGTAAATTTAGCATCAAAAACCATGGAAGAGGGGCTAGACCTATAGCACAGTGATTAAGCCTTGTGCATAGGGAGCTGGATCCCACATGGCCTACCATGGTTCAAATCCTAGCCCTGGCAGCTTGAGAAATATGCCAGATGCATGTGAGTTTGTGTCAAAAATCCTGATGGAGAAATGGAAGAAGAATGTTTTCAGGGTGACTATACCTCAATGTGGGTGCTTTCTCTGGTGAGCCCAGGTGCCCTCTGATGTTAAATTACAACAAAATGAAACAAACAGAAAGACCGTGGAAGATAGTCCCAGTGGTGGTGTGCACTGCTAAGATGCTGTGGTCTTGCTATATAATGCACTGTGTTGCCTAGGAACCCTGCCAGGATTCCCCAACAATGAAAAGACCTTCAACCAGGTGCAGTCCCTTGACCTTGGACCTCCAAAAGCATGAGCTATATAACTTCTGTGGCCCCCTTTGCTTTTTTTTTTTTTCTCACATTTTTTCCACAAGGCATGTGCACTCACTGCAGAGAGACAGAGGGAGAGAGAGAGAAAGTGAGAAATCATCCCTTCAAGGGAGATGGACGATGGACACACCGTAATCCCTTCTCCATTCTCCTCTCAGGATTTTGGGCACACATGCAAACTTGCCCAGTGTATTTTTTAGGCTATCAGTTCTGGGAATACAACAGCAGTCATCACGTGGAATCTTGCACCTTATCTACCATGCCACTTGCTGGCCCTAAACCTCTATTTTTTATAATTTACTCAGACTTGGGTATTCAGTTACTAGGCAACAGATAGCAGACTAAAACAAACAGAAAATATAATCATTGTGGCCCAACCACAGTGGTGCAGGCCGTGGGACACCGCTGAGCAATACTGGGATCATATGGGAAGCATCTGGGTGCACTTTCTGGGCTTATCTGAACACATTGGATGAGCCTGTGGGCCCTGTGATCCTGGTTGGCTGGAAAGCTGGGGGTTCATGGAAAGATTGCAGCAAGACAAGGTCACATGGAAGGTGTCTCTTCTGTTATTTCTCAAAATATATAAACTTTTAAAAACTCATTGTGTTTTCTGTATTTTAAATAAAAGTCTATAACATTTAAACAAATGAAAATATAAGGGACAAAAACTACATTTAACTTCCTCTTTCTTTTTTTTTTTGGAGAGGTTTTCACTATAGGGCACGTGTGCTCGCCAGACAGGCAGAGAGAGACATAGAGACAGAAAGCGAGAAATCACCCCCCAGGGGGGATGGTCATGCCGCAGTCCCTTCTCCTCCATTCTCTTCTCGGGATCTTGGGCATGCACGCACACGCACCCGGCGTGAGTTTTAAGCCACCGGGTCCGGGACGCGAACCGCGGTCGACTACGTGGGAATCCAGCGACATAGCCATTACGCTAACTGCTGGTTCCCAACTTCCTCTTTTTTTACTTACCCCTCAGCTGTCCCTATTGGGATCAGGAACCCACCTGCACATCCTCATAATGAAACAAATTACTGAATCTTTTGACTCTGAGGATGCCCCTGGCTGTTCCATAGAAAAAGGACACACATCCTTGCACTGTTCACACATATAGTCTGCGTACATACATTCCTTGTTTTTGTGCTTATTCTCTCTGCCATTGTCAGCAAGTCGGTCATCTTCCCAGCAGTACTGTGGAATGTGGAGGTTGGGACAAGGCAATGAGCTTTGGGAGATGTCTGCCCTACAAGAGAATTACAATTCTTGAACCTACTGGCTATAATTTTTCCCAATGATAAAGTAGTAAAAATAACAGAACATGTAATCGCATGTATTGCTGAAATTATTGAGAATTTGGACCCAGGTTTGTCTATTTCTAGAGATCAAACTTTATTACCACATCATGCAGCCTCTCATAAAGTGGCAAGTGCATTTTCCAGTGGAAGTGATGCTGTTTAAATGACTAAATTGCCTGGTTTACTGAAAAAGTTAATCCTATTTGAAACTATAGCAAAAAAAAAAAAAGACAGTAGTCAAATTTCTTAAGGTTAAAGACTGGGGTGATAATAAAATACAAAGAGAGAGAGAGAGCAACAGATGGTGTAATGATTCCATTGCTGGACTCACACATATTCAATCATGGTTCGAGTCCCAGACATGGTGGCTTAAAACTCACACCAGGTGTGTGTGCATGTGTGCCCAAAATCCCAAGAGAAGAATGGAGGAGAAAGGACTGTGGCACGGCCATCCCCCCTGGGGAGTGATTTCTTCCTTTCTATCTCTTTGTGTCTCTGGTGAGCATATGCACCCTGTAGCAAAAATCTCTCTTAAAACAAACAAACAAAAACTATGAGACAGAGAGAGAGAGAGAGAGAGAGAGAGAGAGAGATTATCAGGTACTACCTTAAAATAATTTTCAAATTTTGCTTGTTAGGAACTGAGAGGTTTTATCCTTATTGAAGTTCTGTTCCACTCAGAGTCTGTGTTCATGGACCATAGTCAAATACTCAAAACTGGAAGACTCTGAAGACCTAAATTTCAGAATTTTGCTATGCATTATTGCATACATGTGAACACTGGGTTTATAACTATCACAGGCTGGTTTAACTGTTTCATTACTGGGGGTCAAACATCCAGATAATTTCTTCTTTTTCTTTTTCTTTTCCTTTCTTTCTCTTTCTCTTTACTTTTTAAAATTTAGTTTGCTATAGGGTGTCTGTACTTGCTGGAGAGATGGGTAGGAATGGAGAGTGAGGAAATCCCCCCAGAGGGATTGGCCACACTGCAATGCCTTCTTCCCCATTCTCTCTTGGGGTTTTGGGCATGCCCATAGATGTGCCCTGCCCAGTATGTTTTTCAGGGTACCAGTTCCAGACTCGAACTGCATGGTTGGCCATGTGTGATCTAGCCACCTTAACCACTAGTGGCCTAATCACCATGCCACCAGCTAATGCCAGATCGTTTCATAAGGAGGTGGACAATTCAGAATAATTGATGAACTACTATGTAGGGGGAAGTGATGACTCCTTGTGAGTACTGACCTTTTTCTTGAGGGCATGCTTTTTGGGATGATAGCGAGGCACAGTCAACTGCAGAATTAAAATAGGCATGAAAAATATATATAATAGGCATAGTTTGGCCAGCAGGGTGGAGTGGTGGTTAAGGCAGCTGGGTCTCACATGGATAACTATGTAATTTGAGTCCCAGACCTAGTGATTTGAAAACCACACCAGGCACTTGTTTGTGAGTGCCCAAAATCCTGAGATGAGAACTGAGGAGGAGGGATTATAGTATTGCCATCCCACCTGAGGAGTTATTTCTTACTTTCCCTCTCTGTCTCTCTTGCCAGAAAACATATGTGCCTTATAGCAAATTAAAAAAAAGAAAAAACAAAAAAATGGGCATGGTCAAGTTCTTCTAGCAACTTCCTTAATATTCCTTTTCTATTTATTTCCTAGAAGGTGCATATGCTCTCTGGAAAGAGAGAGAGAGAGAGAGAGAGAGAGAGAGAGAGAGAGAGAGAGAGAGAGAAAGTGAGAAAGCACCTCTTCCCATGGGGAATGGTCACACTGGAATCCCTTCTCCATTTTCTCCTCCTTTCAGAATTTTGAGCTTCCATGCACATGTGCATGATGTGTTTTTCAAGTCTCCAGGGCAGAGACTTGAATCATGTATCAATAGTTGGTCATGTGGGATACAGCCACCATAGCCATCACACCATCAGCTGGTCCCTCTCTTGGTATCTCAAATGCAGGTTTTCACAAGCTGGGATACTTGTATTCTACACAATGATGTTTAATGAGTGTGTAGACATATTCACACACACACATGCGTGTGCACACACAGAAGATTTCTGCAACTAAAATAAGCCTGAGAAATATTGCCTTAAACAATGTAAATATTTTAAGACAAATTGCCGTAGGACATTTCAAAATGTCTTCATATATAACTACTATAAATCTCCAAGAAAGTAACAGAGTAAGCAGGACTTCAAAACTTATCTGATTTGTAAACATATTTTATTGTATACTTATTGACATATCTCAGAACTACTGAGCTGCAAGACAGTCTAGGGATATTGTGTTAAAATGGGCCAAATATTTATAAATCCATGAGTGTAGTATATACTCAATTTTTTTTTTTTTTGGAGAGATTTTCACTGTAGGGCGCGTGCGCTCGCCAGACAGACAGAGAGAGACATAGAGACAGAAAGCGAGAAATCACCCCCCAGGGGGGATGGTCACACCGCAATCCCTTCTCCTCCATTCTCCTCTCGGGATCTTGGGCACGCACGCACACGCGCCCGGCGTGAGTTTTTTTTTTTTTTTAAGCCACCGGGTCCGGGACACGAACCGTGGTCGACTACGTGGGAGTCCAGCGACATAGCCATTACGCTAACTGCTGGTTCCCTATATACTCAATTTTCAGGTTTTCAGTTTTGCTACTTTTGTGACTTGTTCTGAAAAGTTGTATATGGAATATGCAGAGGCATCAAGGTAGAAAAGTTAATTGGGCCAAGGGACAAATCAATTGAGTAAAAGCAAGAAGCTTTTTAGGCAGATTATATACTTTCTTCTCATCAGCAAAAAATATTTGTGTTTTCTTAGTGTGAGTTGCTAGGAACATTTTCAAAAATGGCAACCCTGGGACCAGCAGCTGGCGTAATGGCTATGTCGCTGGACTTCCATGTAGTCAACTGCAATTCGAGTCCCAGACCTGGTGGCTTAAACTCATGCTGGGTGCATGTGCATGCCATGCTCAAGATCCTGAGAGGAGAATGGAGGAGAAGAGATTGTGATGTGGCCATTTCCCCTGGGAGTGAT
>NW_006204851.1:3728058-3737371 GCF_000334495.1 Tupaia belangeri chinensis
AAAAAAAAAAAAAAGGTAACTCTGGTCTCTTACTTTTCATTGTATCATAATGTCAGGTATTCCCTCTTAGGGCAATTTGTCTAGTTATGCCATCATATCCTTTCTGATTATTTTATTCAGCCAGTGTTTATTTGACATCTTTTATGTATATTTCACTGAAATAGGGTGTTTGAAAGTATGAAAATAAAAAGAAATAAACGTGGTTCCTGTTCTTGAGGAGCAAATAGTATCATGTGTGAGACCAGATATATTGCTCATGTAACCTTCTTTCTCACTGTTGGACAATATAACTATTAGAAGCATTTTGTTCTAAGCGAAGCATTTTGTTCTTAGCTTTTTTGCTTATGTTGTTTTTGTAATCTGGAATGATCCTTTATTCCTTTCTGCCTACCAATAGCTGGCCCTCCTTAAAGGTTTAGTTGAGGATCCTATCCTTTAAAACCTTCCCTTCTTGCCCTCTCATGTTCTGCTATCTTTTGTCTTATACTGAGGTTCATTGTTTATGCATACTTACCTTACTGCCAAATACATTCTTCATTCCTTTAAGGTAGGAAAATTTTTTACAAGTGTACTGCTTACAGTACCTAGCACAGTCCTGGACACAATAGATTGATAATGTTGGGTTGTCAGAAAAATTATGATGCATTTTTGTTAATTCTTTCAATCCAGGAACATGGGATGTCCTTCCACTTTTTTGTGTCATTTTCAATTTCCTTTTATTCTCATAATTTTCTGACAACCCCCTGACTATTGACTTGATGTATAAAATATGCTCTATATTTTGATAGTATCATGTAGGTGAGGTTGGATATGGGCTGGGAGAGAAAATAACATTTATTTATTTATTTTTTTACTTTTCCTTTATTTCCTAGATGATAGAAGCTCTTGAGAGGGAGAGAGAGAGAGAGAGAGAGAGAGAGAGAGAGAGAGAGAGAAAGAGGAGAAAGCACCCTCCATGAGGGATGGACACACTGCAAACCTTTCTCCTCTATCTCTCCCTCCTTTCAGGATTTTGGGCATGAATGCACACATGCCTGTTGTGTTTCTCAAGCTGCCAGTTCCAGGGCTTGAATCACCCATTTTGCCATGTAGGATCCAGCTGCCTTAACCACTAGGCAATGGAGCCGGGCCCAGGGGAAACATATTTCAAGCAAAATAGTAAATGGTTTAGATATATACCTTAGCAGTGAGATTGCTGGATCATAGGGCAGAACTCAATATCTCATAAAGACGACTGTACCTCATTGTTTATTGTGGAACTATTCACAAAAGACAAGATAATGATAACAACCTAAAAGAAATGGGGGAAAAATGTGGTATATATACACAAAAGGGAATACTATTTGGCCATCAAAAAATGAAATTCTGTCATTTGAGATAACATGAGTGAGCCTGGAGGACATTATGTTAAGTGAAATAAGGCAGGCATTGAAAAAGAAATACTGTGCTTCACTCATATGTGGAAATAGAAAAATAAATTACCTTATAGAGTTTGAGAGATGAAGAATGAATGTTAAAGGTTCAGAAAGATGGGGAGGGAATAGAAAGATGTTGATTAACAGAAAGTAAATTGCAATAGATAAAAGGAACAGTTTCAAGTGCTTTAAAATACAGTGTGGCTTAAAACTCACGCCAGGCACGTGTGCATGCGTGCCCAAGATCCCGAGAGGAGAATGGAGGGGAAGGGACTGTGGTGTGACCATCCCCCCCTGGGGGGTGATTTCTCATTTTCTGTCTCTCTGTCTCTCTCTGTCTGTCTGGCAAGCGCACGCGCCCTATAGTGAAAAACCTCTCCAAAATAAAATAATACAGTGTGGAGAATAGAGAGGAAAGAAATTTATGTAACTCAAAGTAACTAAAAAGGAGGACAAATAGTTGAGATGGTGAGTATGCCACTTCTCCAAATTTAATCACTGCACTTTGTAATGTATTGAAAAATCCCACTGTATCCTAACAAATAAGTACAATTATTATATGTTAATACACATATATTTCAAAGTAAAAAGTTTAATTATATCAGTGCCAAAAAAGTAGATGGTTAAAAACTGTTATGCTATACATAACCTTAACATTTTAATGCCTGAGCTTGTCGACTAATTATATTTCTGACCAGAAGAACATGTTTGAAATGATATTTGAGCATAGTTTGAATGATACAGTTAGAATCTCAGGATGTACCTACCATCTTTCTCTATATAAAAAAATATTCCCATAGCATAAACTCAATATGATACCTGTCAAAATATTATCTCATGTTAGCCTAAAGAACAATTTTTTTCCCAGAAATACCACAGTAATTAAAATTAAAAACTTGGAGTGATCAAGATTTTTAAAAATTTACTTTCCTTTTTGTTAATTTGCTGGTTTTTCACTAGCAATCTGCTCACCTTGTGATATATAAAATGGCATATGTATGTATAATAAATTAAATAAAATAAAAATGTAATGTACATTCAAATAAAGTTCAGGCAAACAAATTTTAAGCTTTAAATAAAATATATTTAATTTTAATAAAATCAGCTGCATGCTCTTCTTTAACAGACAGATGTAAGCAGGATACATTATTTTCCCTATCAGCTGCTCTTGTAAACAACACAGTTAAGTTCAATTAGTGTGACTCACTCAAACAGGCCATTAAATCTATATTACAGGCTAACTGAACTGATTAGTCAAAATTTTTTTCACAGTTGAAAGTCACTACATTATGTAAATTATATTAGAGTAAAACCTTGATTGACCTAAATCTAACTAACCTGAACCTTCAATTAACAGGATTGTTACTGCACTTGAATTTTTAAAGAAAAAGGCAAATGACAAGACAATGTTATAGTAAGTATAATATAGATATAGTTGCTCATCATAGGTTGTCCAGTGAGTAGTCCTGTTTATTGTTCTGAGAAACACTAAGATGAACTCTAGTCCTCCTAACCCCCAATACACAGAAACAGCATCCAATTGGTAATGCCTGCAATTTCACCTTTGTTATTCATCTTTAAGGAATGGAAAAATACAACTGTCATTGTCCTTGAAAAGAGAATACTCTATTAAGAGAGTTACACTTTATCAATAAAGAATTTATTAGATATTTCCTAACATGGGCATTCACTGACAGGCTCCCAAAGGGTCTATTGTGATAGGGCAAGGTATATCAAAAGCAAAGACCAAGACAATGTTATGGAAGACAGGCCTCTTAGGGTGACCACATGAAAGACTCTGGTTATCTTGTCAAGCAACATGGGGAGGAGTATTTTGGGGGATGGGTAATGAAGAGAAGGCTGGAAGATAACAAGGCAAACTTGACTTAAATTCTCAGTATTTCCAATGTCAGCTTTATACTTACTCCCAGCATTTAAAAAATGGTCCTACTGGGACCAGCAGTTAGCGTAATGGCTATGTCGCTAGAATCCCATGTAGTTGACAACGGTTCAAATCCTGGACCCGGTGGCTTAAATTCACGCTGGGCTTGTGTGCTCGCGTGCCCAAGATCCCGAGAGGAGAATGGAGGAGAAGGGATTGCGGCGTGGCTATCCTTGCTGGGGGGTGATTTCTCACTTTCTGTCTCACTGTTTCTCTGTCTGTCCGGTGAGTGCACGTGCTCTATAGCAAAAACCTTTTTTTTTTTTAAAAAAAGGTCCTACTAAAGTGCTTCTATAACTTCTTAAAGATTTTTTTTAATTTTTTTTTTTTGAGAGGTTTTTCACTATAGGGCGTGTGAGCTCGCCAGACAGACAGAGAGAGAGACTACGTGGGAGTCCAGAGACATAGCCATTACGCTAACTGCTGGTTCCCTTAAAGATTTTATTTTCATTTTGCTGGGCCGGCCAGTAGAGTGGTGGTTAAAGAAGCTGGATCCCACATGATCAGGTGTATGTGTGTGTGTCCAAATACTAAGAGGAGAATGGATAAGGAATTGTGGATTGGCTATTCCCCATGGGAGGTGCCTTCTCACTTTCCCCTTCTCAAAAAAAAACTTGTTGTAGTGAAGCACAAATATATCTAACAAAAAAAAAAAAAAAAAAAAAGGAAAAAGAAAGGAAGAAAAGATCTTGAGTTAATAACAGAAAAGGTGAAAGATGTACTTATAGAATAAATTGTACTTATAATAAGAAAAAAACATTTAGAGAAAAGATTAATTATGTAGGACCAAGTTTGAATAACTTGCAGCTTAATTGAACAGTTACCACACATTCATTATGTGCCATCAACTGGTAATTTTTCTTTGAGCCTTTTGTTTTCTTCTCCTTTGTTATAGGTATCTAATAGTAAAGGCCCTTAGATTCTAAAGTGTTTCAGAGTTTATTCTGAGAGCAATGGAATTTAAGTGTGGAAATGACATGGTGAGATTTGCAATGGTAGAATATGTTCTCCTTATGCAAGATAGAAAATACATTTGGTGGTTAAGAGTCTGTTGCAATCATCCAGAGGACAGATTACTGGTGGCCTGAAGTATAAGAGTGGTAGGGAGGTTGGAAGAAGTGAGAAAAAAGAGATAAATTGTTGGCACTCTATATCCTTGTTTTTTGCCTCCTCAGAGTCAACCATCTATGGATCAAACTTATTCAGAAAAAAATACTAACATGTACAGGCTTTTGAAAAAATTGCCAAAGGGTGTGTATACTTGCCAGAGAGAGATAGAGGCAAAGAGGGAGATGAAGAATGCACTCCCCAATGGGACATGGTCATGCTGCAATATCTTCTCCTCCATTTCTCCATCCCGATAGGATTTAGGGCACACATGTACACACATGTCTTTCAAGACTCCAGGGCTGGGATTCGAACTGTTGTTGGTAATGTGGTATCTGGTTCCCTTAACCACTAGGCTGTTGGGTCAGTCCCAGACTTGTCTTGTTCTTGTTATTATTCCCTAAACAATGTGGTATAACAATGATTTCCATAGCATTTGCGTTGTACTAGGTATTATAAATAATCTAGATATGATTTAGTGTATACAAAAGGATGCATGCAAATTTTTATATGCAAATACTATACCATTTTACATAAGAGACTTGAGCATTTGCATATACAGGGGACCTTGAACCAGGTGGGACTATATTTTCAGATGGTAGAAATGATAGGACACTGACTAATTAGATATAGAGAAAAGACAGCATGAGAGAGAGGGTAGTCAGGAATGATGTCCAAATTTCTGGTTTGGAGAATTGGGCACAGGTTGGTAATACAGGCTCTGATGTGGCTCTCTGAAGTGTCCATTCTGTACCAGGTACTCTGCTAGGCACTGCTGTGACTAGGGGTAATTTGATGCAGTGGTGAAAAATTGTGTATTGTCCATAACTCACCTTCAGGGCTATCTAATCCAGTTCAATGGCATTTTTTTTCATAGGATGTATGTGCTCACTGAGAGATGGAGAGACAGAAAGCAAGAACCCCCCCCCCCAGGGAAATCCAGCCATTATGCCATCTGCTGGTCTCAATGGGAGTTATTTTGCAACTCTGCAGACTGGAGATAACTGATAACGATGCAAAATCATTCTTGTCTGTAGACAACAACATTTGTCTACAGACAAGTAAATCTATTGCTGTCAGGTAGAGGAATGACTCTCCCTTTTGTGAAAAAAACCAGTTTTGCCTTCATTTGCATATTCACTTCACTATTCTCAATTTGCAAACATGTCTGTTCTTTGGATTTTCCTTTAAGCATTTGGAACCCTTTACCAGTTTCCTCATCGATGAGTTAAATCGAATCTTTAATATGTGTGTTTATTTTTATATTTGTATAAGTCATGATTTTGCCATTGAAAAAAATACCTTTTCACAGTGGTAAGCTTAAAAAATATTATCATTATGGAATGTTTATTCACTCTACTGGGACAAACAGATAATATAGCAAACAAGTAAGTCCAGATGTATAACAAAATGTGTATTGATTGCTAAGTGCTATGGAATAAAAGATAGGGGAGTGAGATAGGGTAGAGGGGTGAGTGGGATGAGAAAGAATTGCAATTAAAGAGGTAGGTCAGAAGAAGGCCTTAGTGAAAATTCTCCATAACTAACATAAAACAACACATCCTTAAACTATATCAGGGACATCCAAAGTGACAGTTATGTGACAGTATAAGCCACGTTTATAATCCTGTCGGTTCTCTCTGTCATATCATATGTCTCTTTACTACCTTAATTGGGGGAGAGTGGAGGAAGTTTGTTACCCAGCCTTGCCTTTTTGTTTTTCTCTTGCAAGGAAACTTACTCCAACCTTCCCTGCTACCTTCTAATAAATATCTTCATCTAACTTGAATTGGTGGTCCAAATTCAATGATTAAAGTTTTTTATTTTTAAAAATTTATTCCATGAGTCAGATAGATAGATATCATCTTCAATAGGGTCTCCACACAGTAATCCACTTCCCAGTCACAGTCACAGTGCACTCAAGGAGGTCTCTGGTTGTAAACCTGCAATTGTCTCATGTGGGTCTGCCTCACAGAGCATTGAGTTTTACCACTGCACCACCATTTGGCTCCCATGAGTCCAATGGATCTTTTACTGGGCAGTGCTGTAGTTCAGAGATAGGATTATAAGCTTCTTGAAACAAAGCTTGGAGTTATAAACTTCAGTTTGTATCAGAAACTTTTCTAAAAAGGTGGGATCTCTACCAGAACAAATTAAATAATCTAGATATGATTTAGTGTATACAAAAGGATGCATGCAAATTTTTATATGCAAATACTATACCATTTTACATAAGAGACTTGAGCATTTGCATATACAGGGGACCTTGAACCAGGTGGGACTATATTTTCAGATGGTAGAAATGATAGGACACTGACTAATTAGATATAGAGAAAAGACAGCATGAGAGAGAGGGTAGTCAGGAATGATGTCCAAATTTCTGGTTTGGAGAATTGGGCACAGGTTGGTAATACAGGCTCTGATGTGGCTCTCTGAAGTGTCCATTCTGTACCAGGTACTCTGCTAGGCACTGCTGTGACTAGGGGTAATTTGATGCAGTCGTGAAAAATTGTGTATTGTCCATAACTCACCTTCAGGGCTATCTAATCCAGTTCAATGGCATTTTTTTTCATAGGATGTATGTGCTCACTGAGAGATGGAGAGACAGAAAGCAAGAACCCCCCCCCCCCCCTTTTTTTATTTTTTTTTAAGGTTTTTGTCATAAGGTACATGCGTTCACTGGAGAGAGACAGAGAGGGAAAGTGAAAAATCATCCCCCAGGGAGGATGGCCACAGTGCAATCCCTTCTTCTCTTGGGATTTTGGGCATGCACGCACATGTGCCTGGTGTGAGTTTTAAGCTGCCAGGTCCAGGACTCGAACCACAGTTGACCATGTGGGAGTCTAACAATGCAGCCATTATGCCATCTGCTGGTCTCAATGGGAGTTATTTTGCAACTCTGCAGACTGGAGATAACTGATAACGATGCAAAATCATTCTTGTCTGTAGACAACAACATTTGTCTACAGACAAGTAAATCTATTGCTGTCAGGTAGAGGAATGACTCTCCCTTTTGTGAAAAAAACCAGTTTTGCCTTCATTTGCATATTCACTTCACTATTCTCAATTTGCAAACATGTCTGTTCTTTGGATTTTCCTTTAAGCATTTGGAACCCTTTACCAGTTTCCTCATCGATGAGTTAAATCGAATCTTTAATATGTGTGTTTATTTTTATATTTGTATAAGTCATGATTTTGCCATTGAAAAAAATACCTTTTCACAGTGGTAAGCTTAAAAAATATTATCATTATGGAATGTTTATTCACTCTACTGGGACAAACAGATAATATAGCAAACAAGTAAGTCCAGATGTATAACAAAATGTGTATTGATTGCTAAGTGCTATGGAATAAAAGATAGGGGAGTGAGATAGGGTAGAGGGGTGAGTGGGATGAGAAAGAATTGCAATTAAAGAGGTAGGTCAGAAGAAGGCCTTAGTGAAAATTCTCCATAACTAACATAAAACAACACATCCTTAAACTATATCAGGGACATCCAAAGTGACAGTTATGTGACAGTATAAGCCACGTTTATAATCCTGTCGGTTCTCTCTGTCATATCATATGTCTCTTTACTACCTTAATTGGGGGAGAGTGGAGGAAGTTTGTTACCCAGCCTTGCCTTTTTGTTTTTCTCTTGCAAGGAAACTTACTCCAACCTTCCCTGCTACCTTCTAATAAATATCTTCATCTAACTTGAATTGGTGGTCCAAATTCAATGATTAAAGTTTTTTATTTTTAAAAATTTATTCCATGAGTCAGATAGATAGATATCATCTTCAATAGGGTCTCCACACAGTAATCCACTTCCCAGTCACAGTCACAGTGCACTCAAGGAGGTCTCTGGTTGTAAACCTGCAATTGTCTCATGTGGGTCTGCCTCACAGAGCATTGAGTTTTACCACTGCACCACCATTTGGCTCCCATGAGTCCAATGGATCTTTTACTGGGCAGTGCTGTAGTTCAGAGATAGGATTATAAGCTTCTTGAAACAAAGCTTGGAGTTATAAACTTCAGTTTGTATCAGAAACTTTTCTAAAAAGGTGGGATCTCTACCAGAACAAATCACTCAATGGGAAAATATGTGTCCAATTTCTTCTTCCCTCATGAAAGCCACTATACTCAGTACTGTAGAGCATACAAAAGAGAAAGGTACTACGGAAGTAAATATTCAACCTAAACTTGACAGGAGTTCAGGTTATTTGACAACAGATAATTGCTGTGTTTTCACCGCTTCTTCCGTGTTTAGATGGATGCATGAAGTTGTCCTTCTATGTCTATATAGTTTGGAGAGATAAAGAAAGCTTAGTGAGTAATTCTTATGTGTCCCCTTCCCCAACAATCTCCAACCCCTTTTGACCTTGCTGGAGAACTACTGCTCTCATTAGTGTTTTAAAGTATCTTCTTGAAAATTTCATTCCTAAATCATGATTTCAGATCTGAAGCCTAAGGAAATTGTTTCCTGTAATTGCTGAAGTTACCATCTGGAGATTAGACACAGAGTTAATTAAAAAGCCATCAATTCTATTTCTAGTATATTCACAGGGAAATGATGTATGCTAGTTTTGAGCAAGTATTTACCAAACAGTGGTTCATCCATGTATTTCCCCAAGTTTGTTCCTCATCATTGGCACAATCTAAGAAACACTGGGATTTATGAATATCCATGCTATTGTTGCTGGATGGCATCTGCAATGATATCCAGGTTCTTGCTGTTTCAGATAAAAAAATTGGATATGGTATCAGATAAAGAATTGATTGAAACACAACAATAGATAAAGAAAAAGGTAGTTTATTAAGTGAAAGTACACTCCTGAAAGGTAAGAACAGGCCTGAGGGAACAGAGAAA